>NW_028261381.1:170691130-170768630 GCF_051295495.1 Thamnophis sirtalis | reverse complement strand
CTTAGGAGAAATAAGAACTGAATGTTTCTTTGTTCAGCCCAAATAAATGAATAATTATTATTATTCTGCTACTGCAGTGTTTCTCAAACCTTGGGAATTTTAAGGCATGTGGACTTCAACTCCCAGGATTCTCCAGCCAGCCATGGCTGACTGGGGAATTCTGGGAGTTGAAGTCGACATACCTTAAAAGTTCCCAAGGTTTGAGAAACACTGTGCTACTGTATTTGGTCAGTATGTTACACAGAGGTATTGTGTCCTCAAGTTAAAAAAAAAAATTTTTTTTTGAGGGGGGACCCAAGAAATCAGCAATATTTTAATTACTGAACTGCGAAATGATCAGTTCAGGCATGGTCCTTTGATTGTTTATTGGGACCAGCTACTGTTAAGTTGGGAGTTTTTTTTAAAATGATTTTAATACAGTAAGCTTGTATTAAAACAACGCAATAAAATGTTTTTTCAGTTTTAAAAATAAAGCAGGCTAAGAGAGCACCTCGATGCTAAACTGGGATGCTTGTGGGATTTTTGTGTGTTTGTGTCCTCCCCAGGAGGAGGAAAAAAACCCGAAAAATTCTTGAGTTGATGAATAATAAACCTTCCTCTCCTGCTTGTTGTGTCTCATTCAAACCTGGGAATAAAAACTGCGTTTTGTGGATTTGCAGTGAGCTGATTGTGTTTATTGCATTCGTGAAAAAAGGCCTTGAACTCTGGATGTGTTGGGTTGCAACTTTCCCCCCAGCTAAATATACAGGTAGTCCTTGACTTACAACTATGTGAAATTACAATGGGAAAAAGTGACCTGGCACCGTTTTTCATACTTAACAATCAATGCAGCATCTCTACGGTCACGTGATCAAAATTAGGATGCTAGGCAATTGGCTCGTATTTATGACGGTCGTGTGTCCTGGGATCCTCTGATCACCTTTTACTACCTGGCAAAGTCAATGGGAAAGCCAGATTCATTTAACAGCTGAGTTATTAACTTATCAACTGCAGTGATTCACTTAACAACTGTGTCAAGAAAGGTGGAAAAATGAGGCAAAACTCACTTAACAACCGTCTCACCTACCTACAGAAATCTGGGGCTCGGTTGTGGTCGTAAGTCAGGGACTACCTCTAGTCAAATTCCTTTTCTGCGATGGCCTTAGGCCAATGTTTCTCATCCTTGCCGGCTTTAAGAAGAGTGGACTTCAAACTACCTGTAATTCGTGAGCCATGTTTTGAGGACTTCTATCCTGTCTCACAAAGGGACGCAGTGGCTAAGACGCTGAGCTTGTCGATCAGAAAAGGTTCGAATCCCCAGCGCTGCATAATGGAGTGAGCTCCCGTTACTTGTCCCAGCATCTGCCAACCTAGCAGTTCGAAAGCACGTAAAAAATGCAAGTAGAAGAAATAGGGACCACCTTTGGTGGGAAGGTAACAGCGTTCCATGCGCCTTTGGCATTTAGCCATGCCGGCCACGTGACCCCGGAGATGTCTTTGGACAGCGCTGGCTCTTTGGCTTTGAAACGGAGATGAGCACCGCCCCCTAGAGTCGGGAACAACCAGCACATATGTGTGAGGGGAACCTTTACCTTTATCCTGTCTTGCAGCTACCAGCTTATTCTCTTCCCTTCTTTTCAACAAGGCTACCTCTTTATGGGCCCTTCCATGTTCTAATCCATGCTTTTTAATAAAAACCACTAGAGGGTGATGACAGCCAGTGGATTTCCTTTAGAATATTCCTTTAGAATATTTCTACCAAAACATTGCTGCTGATAGTGTGAAGGTCACGGTGCCCTGGTGTAGCCTCCCTAGAGGTTGTGATTTCAACTTTGTTATTGTGGATGACGCAGCTTTCCATGCAGGTGGTCCTCGACCACAACTGAGCCCCAAATTTCTGTGGGTAAGTGAGATATTTGTTGAGTTTTGCGCCTTTTCACCACCTTTCTTGCCACAGTTGTTCAGTGAATCAGATTAACAGAGTTGGAAGGTCCAACCCAACCCCATCCACCACCCAAGCAATAGCAATAGCTAGACTTATAACAACCGCTGCACTTGCTTAATGGCTGCATCATTCATTTAACGACTGCCTTGTTCGCTTAACGACGGCTACAAAACAGATTATGAAATCAGGCATGGTGTTTTGCTTAATGAATGACACAACGTAGAACCATGATTTCGGGCTATATTCCAATCATAAGTCAAGGACTACCTGTACTTTCCCATGAAATAGCAATAGCAGTTAGACTTATATACCGCTTCATAGGGCTTTCAGCCCTCTCTAAGCGGTTTACAGAGTCACCATATCGCTCCCAACAACAATCTGGGTCCTCATTTTACCCACCTCGGAAGGATGGAAGGCTGAGTCAACCCTGAGCCGGTGAGATTTGAACTGCCAAACTGCAGTCAGCTGAAGTAGCCTGCAGTGCTGCATTTAACCACTGCGTCACCTCAGCACCGTTTCTGGCAGACGGCACTCCAGTCTCTTCTTGAAAGCTTCCAGGGATGAAGCTCCCACAGCAATCACTGCAAAGGTTAAATTGGTAACACGGTTGTCTGGCTTCCCCGTTGATGTTGCTTGTCAGAAGATTGCAAAAGTGGATCCTATGACAGAGAAAAACTAAGAGCCAGTTGCCCAGCGTCTGAATTTTCAGTGCTGCTGTAACTTTGAACTAAATGTAAGTGTTTGTAAGTCAAGGACTAACTATTTGTTGGATCATTTGGTCAAATGCTTCTTCCTGTGTTTCAAAATCCTTAAAAAGTTACTCTCTTTAAAAGGAGCCCCGGTGGTGCACTGGTTAGAGTGTGCAGGCTCATTCTGCCCACAGTCTGGTGTTTGTTCCTGACAGGCTCAAGGTTGACTCTTGTAATATAGTTCCTTGTGTAGGTGTGTGTCCCCCATGGCCCAGTTCATCCTGGGCATGCAGAGCCACGCTGAACCACACAGGAGAAAACAAACTCCTAAAACGCCATAACATCCTGATAGTGCATAACATAACATTCTGAGATGTGCCCTACCATTGACGTCCAGGATTTAACCATATATACACTGAGCAGTAGATTAGAAATTGTACTTTTACAGGCTGTCTTTACTGACATGCTATTGCTCCTCCTGCCTTTGTCCTATCTCAATAAAAGGGGCTCTCAGACCCCCAATCTGGGTTGCTCCATCCTGAGAAAGGTTGTGTCCTGTCTTTTCTCAACATTGGCCTCATGGACGAACCACGGGAACGTTACAGTTGACCGAGCCTTACGTCCTTCTGGGGTCATTAAAATGAGGCCACAGATTATTGGGGGCCAATATGGAAATAATGCTTACATTATAAACCAGAGTGAGTGCTCTAAAGCAGGGGGGGATCTGCAAACCCCAATCTGTGGACCAGCACTGGTGTTCTGACCTAGGCTTCCCCAAAAAGCACAAGGCAGAATCCTGGTCCCCACAAAACCCCTTTTTATTAAACTAATGTGAATTCCTCTCATTCACATTCAGCCAAGGCCTGGCAAACAGTCTTTCAAAGGAATATTTATGACCACAGACCTTATCTAGCTTGGAAATCTGCCATGTAAATATTCCCCAAACACTGCAGTGCGAGGAAAGACTTGGCACAGAGTCTCCGAGATTCACGGACAGATCTTCACACTCCTGAAACGAACGAATGACCGAACGAACGAATTGTTACCTGCAAAAGCCCCCTCCCCTTTCGCTCCTCTTTTATTTCCTATGGGAGGGGCCAATCACTGTCCACCTGTGACTTGACTCCCAAGTCTACCCTGATTTCCTGGTTGTTTTTGTCTTCTGGCAGCTCTGCGCATGCGCGCACTGGGAACAGGCTCCAGCTGTTCCTCTGCCTCACTGCTAGCTCCAAAGGCAGCTGAGAACAGCCAAACGGCCTTGGCCCCATCTCTGCCTCCGATGCAGAGCCCTCGTCCGAGCCTTCCCCTGACTCCAGAACTGGCCCATGTTCCTCCCCAACCTCCTCACTGTCCGAATCTGCTGCCAGCTCCACTGGTGGGCCACAACAACTGGCATGTCAGAACCCGGGCTGTGCTAACAAGCGAAGCCCCATCCACGGGATGCAGGCAGCATGCAAAACCACACCCCCTCCAGTCCACGGAAAAACTTCTCTCCATGGAACTGGTCCCTGGTGTCCAAAAGGTTGGGGGGGGGCACTGTTCTAAAGGACTAAGGAGGTGTTTTAGGAGCTGGCTGGGGAATTCTGGGACTCGAAGCCCCCACATCTGAAATCTGTCAAGGTTGAGAAATACGGCTCTTAAAAGTATTTGATGAGAAAAGCCAAAGAGAACTAGCTAAACAAGATTTAGTTTTCCTAAAAATCAGCAGGTTAAAACCAATAATAATAATTCTGGTCTGTGTGGGCTACTTTTAATTCACCCACGCTTTGCTTCTTTCTGGGAAATCTGCTCTTTCAGCCAAATCAAGAGACGGTCCTTTTTAAAGAGGACTCTGTTCTCTCCTGTCCCCAGAGCTCAAAGCTATTTTCCTAGCTTCAAAAGTGGTTTTTTTTTACTTATTACCCTAATGAAGTCAGGGGAGACCTAGTGTGTCTCTTGCTAAAATAAAATAAAATACAAATTGGGGTTTTTTTGGCTAAAAGAAACACGCATCTGCCTTTTGTTTTTGACATTGGTTTGTAAAGAGATGACCTGTCTCTGGTTTCTTAATTCTTCCTCCTTTGTTAAATCTCCTTCCTTTCTACCAAGTCCCCATCCACAAACTGAAATATTTTAATGAAATGGAGGATGGGGGGGGGAGGAAGATAAGCAGTGTGTGTGAGAGAGAGGGAGGAGAGAAGGAGAAAGAGAAGGAGAGAGAGGAAGGAAGAAGTAGGGAGAGAGGGAAGGAGAGAGAGAGGAGGAGGAGGGAGAGAAGGAGGGGAAGTGGGGTAGGGAGAAGGAGGGAGGATGAGAGGAAGATATGCACTGTGTGTGAGAGAGAGGAGGGAGAGGGAGGGAGGATAGAGTGGAAGGGGAGAGAAGGAGGGAGAGAAGTAGAGAAGGGGAGGGGGAGAGAAGTAGGGGCAGAGGGAGACAGAAGGGAGGGGGAGAGGGGAGGGAGAGAAGTAGGGAGAGGGAGGGGAGGGGTAAGGAGAAAGGTGGAGGATGGGGAGGAAGATATGCACTGTGTGTTTGTGTGTGTGTGAGAGAGAGGGGAGAGAGAGAGGGAGAAGGATAGAGAGGAAGAGAGAGAAGTAGGGGGAGAAAGGGAGGGGGAGAGAAGTAGGGATAGAGGGAGGGGGAGAGAGGAGAAGAATTGAGAGGAAGAGAGAAGTAGGGAGAGAAAGAGAGATGGAGGATGGGGGAGGAAGACATGCACTGTGTGTTTGTGTGTCTGTGTGAGAGAGAGAGAGGAGAGAGAGATAGGGAGAAGAATAGAGAGGAAGAGAGAAGTAGGGAGAGAAAGGGAGGGGGAGAGAAGTAGGGACAGAGAGAAGGAGAGAGACAGAAGGATAGAGGGGAAGAGAGGGAAGGAGGGGGAGAGAGAGAAGTAGGGAGAGAGGGAAGGAGAGAGAGAGGAGGAGGAGGGAGAGAAGGAGGGGGAGTGGGGTATGGAGAAGGAGGGAGGATGAGAGAAAGATATGCACTGTGTGTGAGAGAGAGGAGGGAGAGGGAGGGAGGATGAGAGGAAGAGAGAGAAGGAGGGAAAGAAGTAGAGGAGGGAGGGGATAACATAGGGGCAGAGGGGGACAGAAGGGAGAGGGAGGGGGAGAGGGTAGGGAGAGAAGTAGGGAGAGGGAGGGGTAAGGAGAAAGGTGGAGGATGGGGAGGAAGATATGCACTGTGTGTTTGTGTGTGAGAGAGAGAGGGGAGGGAGAGAGAGATAGGGAGAAGGAGAAGGATAGAGAGGAAGAGAGAGAAGTAGGGGGAGAAAGGGAGGGGGAGAGAAGTAGGGATAGAGGGAAGGGGAGAGAGGAGAAGGATAGAGAGGAAGATAGAGAAGTAGGGAGAGAAAGAGAGATGGAGGATGGGGGAGGAACACATGCACTGTGTGTTTGTTTGTGTGTGTGTGTGTGAGAGAGAGAGGAGAGAGAGATAGGGAGAAGAATAGAGAGGAAGAGAGAAGTAGGGAGAGAAAGGGAAGGGGAGAGAAGTAGGGACAGAGAGAAGGAGAGAGAGAGGAGGAGGAGGGAGAGAGAGAGAGAAGGATAGAGGGGAAGGAGGGGGAGAGAGAGAAGTAGGGAGAGAGGGGAGAGAGAGGAAGAGGGAGAGGGAAGGAGGGAGAGAGGGAGGGGGAGAGGGGTAGGGAGGAGGGAGGATGAGAGGAAGATATGCACTGTGTGTGAGAGAGAGGAGGGAGAGGGAGGGAGGATAGAGTGGAAGAGAGAGAAGGAGGGAAAGAAGTAGAGAGGGGGAGGGAAGAGACATAGGGGCAGAGGGAGACAGAAGGGAGAGGGAGGGGGAGAGGGTATGGAGAGAAGTAGGGAGAGGGAGGGGTAAGGAGAAAGGTGGAGGATGGGGGGAGGAAGATATGCACTGTGTGCTTGTGTGTGTGAGAGAGAGAGGCGAGAGAGAGAGATAGGAGGAGGAGAAGGATAGAGAGGAAGAGAGAGAAGTAGGGAGAGAAAGAGAGATGGAGGATGGGGGGAGGAAGACATGCACTGTGTGTTTGTGTGTGTGTGAGAGAGAGAGGCGAGAGAGGGAGAGAGGGAGAGAGAGAGAGATAGGGAGAAGGAGAAGGATAGAGAGGAAGAGAGAGAAGTAGGGGGAGAAAGGGAGGGGGAGAGAAGTAGGGTTAGAGGGAAGGGGAGAGAGGAGAAGGAGAGAGAGGAAGAGAGAAGTAGGGAGAGAAAGAGTGATGGAGGATGGGGGGAGGAAGACATGCACTGTGTGTTTGTGTGTCTGTGTGAGAGAGAGAATCACCTGTTTTTTCTGTATATTCTCTTTATATTTCTGCCTGCACTGAAAAAGGAAGCTCCGAATGGCCGTCATTAGTGCTGTAATTGGGGGTTTTAGGAGGTTAATGGACCGTCAGTGAGCAGGTCTTAGGAGTTGCACAGCTTGGCAGAGCCAGAGAAGTGGGGGGTGGGGGGAGAGAGATCGGTGGCCCCTTTGGCTATGAAAACATATCCCCAATGTTGTAGATTTCTGTTGGTTGTACAGGTACAGGAAGGCCTCGACTTACAACAGTTCATTTAGTGACCATTCGAAGTTACAACAGCACTGAAAAAAAGTGACCCATGACTTGTTTTTTCACACTTACGACTGTTTTTCACACGTTGCAGCCTCCCCAGGGTCACATGATCAAAATATCAGAGACCAGCCAACTGATTCATGTTCATGCTGTGTCCTGGAGTCACGTGATCCCCTTGTGCGACCTTCTGGCAAGCAAAGTCAATGGGGAAGCCAGATTCACTTAATAACCACAGTGATTCACTTAACAACTGACTTAATAACCACAGTGAATCACTTACAACTGTGACAGGGAAAAGTTGTAAAAAAAACAATTTAATTGAAAGATACAAGCAATAATGTTTATGGTCATAAGTGGGCAGAGATAGATACTAGGAAGGAAGGGAAGAATAATAGCAATACAGTCTTACTTAAATTATGACAGTGTTGTGAGAATTAGATGATAGATAGAGATAGATAGATAGATAGATAGATAGATAGAATGATAGATAGATAGATAGATAGATAGATAGATAGATAGCTAGATAGATATAGATAGATAGATAGTAGATGAATAGTAGAATATAATTCTTTATTGGCCAGTGTGACTGGACACACAAGGAATTTGTCTTTGGTGCATAAACTCTCAGTGTACATAAGGAAAATAAAATATGTTTGTCAAGAATAAAAAGATACAACACTTAGTGATAGTCAAAGTTACTAATAAGCTATAAAATCATACTAGGTAACAATAAAAACAATATAAATTGAAAGATACAGGCAACAATGGTTATAGTCATAAGTGGGAAGAGATAGGTACTAGGAAGGAAGAGATGAATAATAGTAATGGAGTCTTAGTAAATTATTGACAGTGTTGTGGGGAATTAGTTGTTTAGCAGAGTGATGGCATTCGGGAAAAAGCTGTCCTTGTGTCTAGTTGTCTTGGTGTGCAGTTCTCTATACGCAGTGTTTCTCAACCTAGGCAACTTGAAGATGTCCGGACTTCAACTCCCAGAATTCCCCAGCCAGCATTCGCTGGCTGGGGAATTCTGGGAGTTGAAGTCCGGACATCTTCAAGTTGCCAAGGTTGAAAAACACTGCTCTATAGTGTCATTTTGAGGGCAGAAGTTGGAACAATTTATGTCCAGGATGCGAGGGGTCTGTAGATATTTTCACAGCCCTCTTTTTGACTCGTGCAGTCATATAAACTTAGTGTTAATGCTATCTTGCCCAGGGGAGTCTGGCACGGGTATCTTGTGGGGGTGGAGAACGATGTCCCCTTTATGACTTGTGGACTTCAACTCCCAGAATTCCTGAGCCAGCAGGAATAGTTTCCCCACCTCTGTCCTAGAAGATTCTGCAGATAAGACAGCAGGAGTGCATTTATTTATTTTTGTTTCGCTTACTTTGTCAGGCATACACATAAGATAACAGGTAGAAGCACAAACCTGATTTTTGAATACGTGAAAAAGATACGAATCAAAAGGGAAATTGGGACAGGGACGGTGGGCACGCTGGTGCGCTTATGCACGCCCCTTACAGACCTCTTAGGAATGGGGTGAGGTCAACAATAGACAGTCTAAGGTTAAAGTTATGGGGGTTGGGGGATTATTATTACCATAGAAAACCAGAATCAAAGAATTATAAGGTGGGAAGGGACTTCGGAGGTCCTCTAGTCCAACCCCCTGCCTGATACTTCCTTGAACAAAGGATTGTTAGATTGTTCTAAAAAAATTTGAAACCCACCACTGGTCTAAGGTTAAAGTTTTGTGGATTTGGGGGAAGAAGCCACAGAGTCAGGTAGAGCATTCCAGGCGTTGACCACTCTTGTTGCTGAAGTCGTATTTTCCGTGACCCATCAAAACCGCAGAGGACAAAATCGCGCTCGACGAAAGTGCGCATTTGACATCATCACAGCGCGATGAAAAAAATTAAAAATTGAAATAAAATTAAAATTAAAGCAAGCCGATTCACATAAAGGTAAGGGTTAGGTTTAGGGTTAGGGTTAGGTTTAGAGCGTTAGGGTTACGTTTAGCATTAGGTTAAGGGTTAGCGTTAGGTTAAGGGTTACGTTTAGGGTTAGATTTAGGGTTAGGTTAAGGGTTAGGTTTAGGGTTAGGTTTAGGGTTAGGTTTGGGGGGGTTAGGGTAAGGTTTTCGCTTTATTTTTACATTTTTCGATCACAGCGCGATGTTTTCGTCGCACTGTGATGACGTCAAATGCGCGCTTTCGTCGAGCGCGATTTTGTCCTCCGCGGTTTTGTGGTGGAACCGTATTTTCTGCAATCGAGTTTGGAGCGGTTTACATTGAGTTTGTTGCTTGCTTGTTGTTGTTTACCTAGCTGTTGTTTGCTCATGTATTGTTGTGGTTGAAGCTGAAGTAGTCATTGACAAGTAGGACATCGTAGTAGATAATTTTATGTACAACGCTTAGGTCAGAGACCGAAGGCAGGCTAGTTCTAAGTTGCCTAAGCCCGAAATTTCAAATCTGGTGGCATCAGTTATTTTATTGCGGGTAGAGGAATGGAGGACTCTTCTCGTGAAATACGACGGACATCTGTCTCAAAAACCTCCCCGTGTGGGCAATTGGCGGGATCAACCCTGCCCCCCCTTTCCCGTGCCTGGGCAGGTGAGAGAGGCAGGCATAGCCCAGCCAGACCGCAGCCCCCGTGGGACTGGGTGTTGTGAATTCCAGTCATTCCTTCTCCGGTGCTCTGGGTGTATTTTTCCTTCGCGTGATTTGCCCCCTCTGTGTTTGATCTGTAACCACCGAAAGTATTGCCGCAGGCGGTGACATCCACAACTTACTGGTCGTCATAGGAACCCGAGCTTTGCGCTCCCATGCGCCTGGGTCTCGGAGGGCCGAGAACCTCCGGCTGTGGGGTAATGAGCCTATGAAGTGTGCGCTGCAAAGGCCCCGGTTACGGCTCCCCTCCCCATGCCGGCAAGTCAGCTGGTGCTCACCTGAAAGCCGGCTCCTTCTCCCCATCTGTCCCTTTCTTTTTTTATTTAAATCTCCCCCCCACCCCCCAAGCAGGAAACCTCAGAGGGAAAAGGTTATTAAAGTTAAAAAAAAAAACTTTCAGACTGAGAGGCTAAACTGTTATTATATTCACTATCATACCTCCCCTGTTTTCCTTTTTTTTTTAACCAATAAGAGGAAAAACCTTCCCTTAAAGGGTCAAAAGATTTGAATAAATGTCTTTGACAGCATCCTTTAGTGGGGAAAAACAGCCTTTTCTATTTTAAAAGAGACAAGCTGACAGCACCGATCACTTCCCCCCATCATTTCCCCATCAGCATCTGCCCTGCCCTGGCACCCTGCCAATGGCACTACAACTCCCAGCATCCCTTTGGGGAGTTGGGAGCTTTAATGCCAATGAAGTGGCTTGATTTGGTGGATGTGGCTTGGCGGGCATGGCAGGGGAAGGATACTGCAAAATCTCAATTCGCACCCCATTCTCGGGCCAGCCAGAGGTGGCATTTGCCGGTTCTCTGAACTACTCAAAATTTCTGCCATTGGTTCTCTGAACTACTCAAAATTTCCACTACCGGTTCTCTGAATTATTCAAAATTTCCACTACTGGTTTTCTGAACCATTTAAAATTTCCACTACTGGTTCTCTGAACTACTCAAAATTTCCACTACCGGTTCTCTGAACTATTCAAAATTTCCACTACTGGTTTTCTGAACCCTTTAAAATTTCCACTACTGGTTTTCTGAACCCTTTAAAATTTCCACTACTGGTTCTCTGAACAACTCAAAATTTCCACTACCGGTTCTCTAAACTATTCAAAATTTCCACTACTGGTTCTCTGAACTATTCAAAATTTCTACTACTGGTTTTCTGAACCCTTTAAAATTTCCACTACTGGTTCTCTGAACAACTCAAAATTTCCACTACTGGTTCTCTAAACTATTCAAAATTTCCACTACTGGTTCTCTGAACTATTCAAAATTTCCACTACTGGTTTTCTGAACCCTTTAAAATTTCCACTACTGGTTCTCTGAACAACTCAAAATTTCCACTACTGGTTCTCTGAACTATTCAAAATTTCCACTACCGGTTCTCTGAACTACTCAAAATTTCCACTACCGGTTCTCTGAACCATTCAAAATTTCCACTACCGGTTCTCTGAACCATTCAAAATTTCCACTACTGGTTCTCTGAACTATTCAAAATTTCCACTACCGGTTCTCTGAACCATTCAAAATTTCCACTATCGGTTCTCTGAACTATTCAAAATTTCCACTACCGGTTCTCTGAACCATTCAAAATTTCCACTACCGGTTCTCTGAACCATTCAAAATTTCCACTACCGGTTCTCTGAACCATTCAAAATTTCCACTACCGGTTCTCTGAACCATTCAAAATTTCCACTACCTGTTCTCTGAACCATTCAAAATTTCCACTATCGGTTCTCTGAACCATTCAAAATTTCCACTACCGGTTCTCTGAACTATTCAAAATTTCCACTACCGGTTCTCTGAACCATTCAAAATTTCCACTACCGGTTCTCTGAACCATTCAAAATTTCCACTACCGGTTCTCTGAACCATTCAAAATTTCCACTACCTGTTCTCTGAACCATTCAAAATTTCCACTATCGGTTCTCTGAACCATTCAAAATTTCCACTACCGGTTCTCTGAACCATTCAAAATTTCCACTACCGGTTCTCTGAACCATTTAAAATTTCCACTACCGGTTCTCTGAACCATTCAAAATTTCCACTACCGGTTCTCTGAACTATTCAAAATTTCCACTACCGGTTCTCTGAACCATTCAAAATTTCCACTACCTGTTCTCTGAACCATTCAAAATTTCCACTATCGGTTCTCTGAACTATTCAAAATTTTCGCTACCAGTTCTCCAGAACCTGTCAAAACCTGTTGGATTTCACCCCTCGAAGGAAACCATGCAATAGAAGTTAGCAGGCTGGGGAATTATGGGAGTTGAAGTCCGCCAGGCTTAAAGTTGCCAAGGTTGGAGACCCCTGCTATAGAAGGCCGGGGATGGGTAGTAACTCAGTCGTTCTATGGAGCAGTCCCTGCTCTGTAGATTCATCACTGTGGATATATAGGTAGTCCTCAACTTGCAGCCACAATTGACCTCAACATATTTGTTGCTAAGTGAGGCATTTGTCAAGTAAGTCTTCCCCCATTTTACAACCTTTCTTGCCACAATTGTTAATCACTGCTGTTGTTAAGTGAATCTCTGTGGTTGTTAAGTGAATTTGGTTTCCCCATCGACTTTGCTTGTCGGAAAAGGTGATCACATGACCCCGGGACACGGCAACCGTCATACGTACATGCCTGTTGCCAAGCATCTGAATTTGGATCATGTGACCACGGGGGTGCTGCAAGAATTGTAAGTGTGAAAAAATGGTCATAAGTCATTTTTGGTCCCATTGTAATTTCAAACGGTCACTAAATAAACTGTTGTAAGTGGAGGACTTATCTGTACAGGTAGTCCTCGACTTACGACCACAGTTGAGCCAAGAATTTATGTTGCTAAACGATAAGTTTGTTTTGGCCCCCTTTTACTAAGATTTTTCTTGCCACCGTTGTTAAGTGAATCACTGCAGTTGTTAAATTAGTAACACGGTTGCTAAGTGAATCTGGATTTCCCCAATGGCTTTGCTTGTCAGAAGGTCGCTAAAGGGGAACACGTGACCCCGGGACACTGCAACCGTCATAAATATGAGTCCATTGTCAAACATCTGAATATAAATCACATGAACATGGGGAAGCTGCAATGGTCGTAAGTGTGAAAAATGGCCATAACTAAGTCACTTTTTTCCAGTGCCGTTCTAACTTCCAGCGGTCACTAAATAAACTGTTGTAAGTTGAGGACTCTCTCTATTGGAGGCTGGCTATGAAAATGAATAAATATTTGCGATGTTAAGATATGTATCCTTTCCCTTCATTCTGTTTCCTGCGTCTTTTAATGCCTTTGGCATTTTACCTCCAAATAAAATAAAAGATGCCGGAGGAGGCTCCGTCTGTGTGTTTTTGATGTTTTGGCATCGTTCGTTTGATGGCAGATATTTAATAGAATCTAATTAGGAAGCATGGCAATGGTCCTTAGTATTTGACAGCTTGGCTGTCAATCATACATGGTAGCTCAGCTCTGATTGGTCAGTTTCAGTCAGGAATGACTGCCGTAAATTCAAGGACAAGTGATAAATTCACTTTTTCAGCACTATCACCATTTCCCGAATGATTGATAAGAGCCAAGGTGGTGCAGTGGTTAAATGCAGCACTGCAGGCTACTGCTAGATCAGCAGGTCAGCGGTTCAAATCTCACCGGCTCAGGGTTGACTCAGCCTTCCATCCTTCCGAGGTGGGTAAAATGAGGACCCAGATTGTTGGGGGCAACATGCTGACTCTGTAAACCGCTTAGAGAGGCCTGAAAGGCCTATGAAGCGGTATATAAGTCTACTGCTATTGCTATTGCTATTCCCAACAGGGCAGTCGTTAAAGGAGGACTATATACGTGGAATATATATATTTAAAAAATTGGGTCAGCTTTACAAATTGCATCAAAGCAACATCCCACAAACACCTACCTGCATTTTCTGGCATTTTTGCCAGAGAAATACATTTACTTCCAGTTTTTGGCGAAAACAATCCATAGGAAACAATGTCTTCGCTTAACAACCATGGAGTTTGCTTAAGGTCCACCATAAGAAAAGTCACAAAAACAGATCTGGTCATATGATGCCCTGCTTTACGAGTGTCATGACTGACAACCATGATATATATGCAGGATCCATTATGGTCATAAGTGGAGGACTATAGTCAGGCTATTCTCTGAGTCAAGCTATTCTCCAAAGCACCCGAGGGCAGGACAAGAAGCAATGGATGGAAACTAATCAAGGAGAGAAGCAACTTAGAACTGAGGAGAAATTTCCTGACAGTGAGAACAATTAACCAGTGGAACAGAAGTTGCCTCCAGAAGTTGTGAATGCCCCAACACTGGAAGTCTTTAAGAAGAGGTTGGATAGCCATTTTTCTGAAACGGTATAGGGCTTCCTGCCTAGGCAGGGGGTTGGACTAGAAGACCTCCCAGGTCCCTTCCAACTCTGTTAATCCATCCTATTCCTAATCCATTTTATTCTGTACTAGCCGATACCCGGGCATTGCCTGGATGTTTATTTATAGGGGGAAAATATCCGGACCAAACATAATTTCTAATGTTGGATTTTCCCCCTTACCAGAGGGAGCCCCCTTGTGGAGTACTGTGAAGCCGTTACCATGGCAACTCCACTGTGCTGCACAGTAGAAGCTATTATACGACAGTACAGTAGACGCCAATTTAAGGCACAACAGGCTGTATCTTAACAGAACACACACACTCTGAGCGGTGTTAGGGGTGTCTTACCGCCACAATATTTCTTTCCAGAGAGTAAGTCATCTGTGTACCAAGTTTGGTTGAAAGTGCTTGAGGCGTTCCAGAGTTATGCTAGAACATACATACACACACACACACAGCCGTTTTTATATATTAAGGAGGAGGAGGAGGAGGAGGAAGAGGAGGAGGAGGAGGAGGAGGAGGAGATGATCATCCAGAGGAAAGGAAGATTTCTGCTGGATGCTTAAGGTACACCTTCAGGTTTTCCCTCATCTCCTCCTCTTTTCCACAAAAATGCATTGTAGAAAAAATCATTCATTTCCCCAAAGAAAAAGGGCTTACTTTTTGCCTAGAGAACAATACCACCTTCCCCCCCCCCTCATGCAATAATTCAAATTTCAATGGAGAAACGATGAAGAATCCTGGGAATTGTAGCCCCACATGCCTGTTATATACACACATACAGCCATTTTTTAAATAAATGTTTTTTTTCCCATTTTCATAAGAGCCGAGGTGGCGCAGTGGTTAGGGTGCAGTACTGCAGGCCACTTCAGCTGACTGTTATCTGCAGTTCAGCGGTTCTAATCTCACCGGCTCAAGGTTGACTCAGCCTTCCATCCTTCCGAGGTGGGTGAAATGAGGACGCAGACTGTTGGGGGCAATATGCTGACTCTGTAAACCGCTTAGAGAGGGCTGAAAGCCCTATGAAGCGGTATATAAGTCTAACTGCTATTGCTATTGCTATTTTCATAACATATAACTACCTGTATACTATTACATAGCCAACATCCTATTGTATTGTTAAATGTTTACATCAATTCATCTTACCATCCACTCCCAAAAACAATTATTGGCTCTTCTGCTCTCCATACACCCTATTTGTACCATCCATCACTTTCTTCTCCCTCTCTCCTCTCCTTCCCTCCCTCCTTTCTTCCCTCTGTCATCCTTCTCTTCCCTACTTCCCCTTCCTCTTTCCTTCTCTTCTCTTCCCCTCTCCACTCCTCATTTACATACAGCCATTTTTATAGAAGAAGAAGGAGAGGGGGGAAAGAAGGGAAGAAGGAAGGAAGGAAGAAAGAAAGAAAGAGAAAGAAGGAAGGAAGGAAGGAAGGAAAGAAAGAAAGAAAAAAGAAGGAAGGAAGGAAGGAAGGAAGGAAAGAAAGAAAGAAAGAAAGAAAGAAAGAAAGAAAGAAAGAAAGAAAGAAAGAAAGAAAGAAACTAAGTCTTGAATTGGACTTGGCCTGTTGGCAAAAAATAGTCTCTAACCAGAAGGATCCTCGTTTCAGTCTTGTTTTATCTGTAAAAGTTGGAATTTGGGAGTGTGTGTCTGTGTGTGTGTGTGTTTGGAGAAGCTGATCTGTAAGCCTGCTGCCTCTTCTCTCGAATGTTGACAGTGGAACAGAAGCGGAAACGGTGTTCGGGTAGAACCTGCCCAAGTGAAGCCGGGAGACAGACGCAGAAGGGGAATCGCGCAAGCCCGATGCAAAGCCGCTCAGGAAGTTAATCCACTTTGAATTGCAATGGAAGAGCCGTGTCAGGCGCCCGCCCATCACCTTTGACAGGCTGACACTGAGTGGCAGCTCTCCCAGCTGCAGAGTAACGGAGACGGAGATGGTGGGGTGGGTGGGGGAACCATATATTAGGGGGCCTGCTGGCAGGTGGGAGAAAAAGAAGGAGAGGCGGTTGCTGTTGTTGTTGTTGTTTTCTATTGTGCAATTCCCTTTTGGGCAGGCCTAGCGTGGCGTAGAAATGGAGTAAGAAATACAATTTCCAGGTAAAAGAAAAAAAGAAAAGATACCGCTAATTTTATCCTGCAGGTAATCTCCAGCTTATCAACATTTGTTTCGCAAAGTTACAACAGTGCTGGAAAAGAATGAATTGAGACCAGTAAATTAGGGGTGAAAGGATAGCAGTATTCCAGTATTTTTTGGGGGGGTGGGGGCCTGCAACAAAGAAGAGGGGGTCAAATTATTCTCCAAAGCACCAGAGGGCAGGACAAGAAGCAATGGATGAAAACTAATCAAGGAGAGAAGCAACCCGAAATTAAGGAGAAACTTTCTAACAGTGAGGACAATTAACCAGTGGAACAGAAGTTGCCTCCAGAAGTTGTGGGTGCTCCATCACTGGATGTTTTTAAGAAGAGGCTGGATAGTCACTTATCTGAAACGGTTCAGGTTGTTCTGCTTGAGCAAGGGGTTGGACTAGAAGAGCTCCAAGGTCCCTTCCAACCAGAGGTGGGTTCCTACCAGTTCGCACCAGTTCGGTAGAATCGGTTCGTCAAATCTACCGGAAAGCAGGCCCACACCTACAGAAGAGGTTCCAAAAAATTTTGAAACCCACCACTCACACACACACACACACACACAGACTCACACAGAGAGAGAAAGAGAAAAAAAGGAAGAAAGAAAAAAAAGAAAAAAGAAAAAGTGAGAGATGAAAGAAAAAAAGGAAAAAGGGACAGAGAGACAAAAGGAAGGAAAGAGAGAGAGAGAGAGAGAGAGAGAGAGAGAGAGAGAGAGAGAGAGAGAGAGAGAGAGAGAAAACATATGGCCGGCAAGCCACTCCCACAAAGGAGGCCACACCCACAGAGTAGGTTCAAAACATTTTTGAAACCCACCACTGCTTCCAACCCATTCTACTCCATTAGAGTTTTTTTAAAGCACAGTCCTCACACTTATTAGTGTTGCAGGATCCCCAGGGTCACGTGATCAAAATTCGGATGTATATATATTTACCGTGGCTGCAGCCTCCAAGGGTCATGATCAGATGTTTAAAAAAAAGTATCAGAAAGAGAGAATTGGGGGGGGGGGGAAAACCCTGAGATGTCATTTAATCAAACTTCTCAATGCAGGATTCACTGCATCCTATAAAGAAGAATATTTGTAGCTCAGGGTTGAAATGAAGGATCCTTGGTTCTCTCTGAGCTTTGTTGTTTTCTTGCAGATATTTGAATAGAATAGAATAGAATAGAATTTAGAATAGAATAATTTATTGGCCAAGTGTGATTGGACACACAAGGAATTTGTCTTTGGTGCATATGCTCTCAGTGTACATAAAAAAAGATACATTCGTCATGAATCATAAGGTGCAAAACTTAATGATAGCCATAGAGTACACATAAGCAATCAAATCATACTAGGAAATAATATAAATTGTAAAGATACAAGCAACAAAGTTACAGTCATGCACTCATAAGTGGGAGGAGATGGGGGATAGGAACGATGAGAAGACTAATAGTAATGCAGCCTTAGTGAATAGTTTCGTGACTCGACAAAAGCGTGCCGACAAAACCGCATCGCTAAAACCACGATGTCATCACCGCGACGTCATCACCGCGGCGACAGAAGGGCGCTTTACAACAGCGCGGCGACAGAAAGCCAATTTAAGGTAAGGGTTAGGGTTAGGTTTAGGTTTAGGGTTAGCTTTTGAATGCTAGTAAAAGCATTTTGCTGAGCGCTTCGGAAGGCGAGGATTTGCCCTCCGCGGTTATGTCGGCGCAGAAAAGGGCTTCGCGGTTTTGTCGGTGAACCAATAGTTTGACAGTGTTGAGGGAATTATTTGTTTAGCAGAGTGAAGGCATTCAGGGAAAAACTGTCCTTGTGTCTAGTTGTCTTGGTATGCAGAGCCCTATAGCATCGTTTGGAGGGTAGGAGTTGAAACAATTTATGTCCAGGATATGAGGGGTCTGTAGATATTTTCACAGCCCTCTTTTTGACTCGTGCAGCGTACAGATCCTCAATGGAAGGCAGGTTGGTAGCCATTGGTTTTTTTTCTGCAGTTCTGATTATTTTCTCAGGTCTGTGTCTGCCTTGTTGGGTTCCAGAGCCAAACCAGAGAGTTATAGAGGTGCAACTAGGTAACCCAGTTAGGTAACATTTTCAGTGCTAGTCAGGACTGTTCAGGACTAACACTGATGATGTTTGGGTCATGAAATGTCTGCAAGAAAACAACCAAGCTCAGAGAACACCAAGAGCCTCTCCCTAAATCTTCTTCAATCGAGGACAATCCAGCCTTTCTTTGCAAAAACAGTCCAGGCAGAAATTTGGTTTTTTTTTTCAGTGCCCTTGTAACTTCACACAGTTGCTAAATGAAAGTTGTAAGTCAAGGAGTCTAGAAAGTCAAAAGTTGTAAGATGTGGAAACTCTAGAAAGAGTGCAGAGAAGAGCAACAAAGATGATTAGGGAACTGGAGGCTGAAACATATGAAGAACAGTTGCAGGAACTGGGTATGTCTAGTTTAATGAAAAGAAGGACTAGGGGAGACATGATAGCAGTCTTCCAATATCTCAGGAGTTGCCACAAAGAAGAGGGAGTCAAACTATTCTCCAAGGCACCTGAAGGCAAGACAAGAAGCAATGGGTGGAAAGTAATCAAGGAGAGAAGCAATCTTCGATCGCACAGACTAGGCCTTCTCCGGATCCCATCTGCCAGCCAATGTCGGCTGGCGACTCCCCGGGGGAGGTCCTTCTCTGTTGCAGCTCCGGCCCTCTGGAACGAGCTCCCTGTGTAGATCCGGACCCTTACGACCCCCCCAGGCCTTCTGTAAAGCCACTAAGTCCTGGCTGCTGCTCCGGCAGGCCGGGGGCTTTTGAAGTATCCAGCCCCACGGTAATCTATGAATGTTGTTGTATTTTAAATTGTTGTTTGTCTTATTTATTCCCTTTTCCCTTTTTATTGTAAGCCGCCCGGAGTCCTCCGGGAGTGGACAGCATACAAGACTAATAAACTACTACTACTACTAGAACTAAAGGAGAAATTTCCTGACAGTGAGAACAATTAATCAGTGGAACAGAAGTTTCCTCCAGAAGTTGTGAACATCCCCAACACTGGAAGTCTTTAAGAAGATGTTGGATAGCCATTTGTCTGAAACGGTATAGGGTTTCCTGCCTAGGCAGGGGGTTGGACTAGAAGACCTCCAAGGTCCCTTCCAACTCTGCTATTGTATTGTATAGGGTCTCCTCTTGGGTGGGGGGTTGGACTGGAAGACCTCCAAGGTCCCTTCCAACTATGTTATTCTATTATTCTGCTTCAGGTAACAGCAAACCGCTGTTTATCTGTGGATAGCAGAAATAAAGTTCAAGTCAGTCTCAGCTTCGGGCAACATGATGAACACTGCTATTTTGTGGCAAAAGTATGGAAAAGGTTTTGTCTTTGTATCTGGCAAACTCCCACCCTCACCCCCACCCCCCTAGTCCAGCTGGTTGAATTAGAAATGTCTCCGGATGGGGTAGAGAGATTCCTTAACCCGGAAAATCCAGCAGGGGGCAGTGTTGCCCCAACAGATTGCACAGTTTCCAAAAAGGCACTCTGGAAATGATGAAATCAGGAACAGCCACCAAATTAGTCAATTGGGCTGTTTGCAGAAAAGGTGATGAATTCACACACGAATGTGCACACACCTTGCAATTTCTACTCCAGGTTTCTGTTTTCTTGGCAACTTGCCAAGGACCAACTTGCTCAGTGCCCATTTTGGCTTATCACCGCCCCATCAGACAATGCCAAAGTTCCCCTTAAATTCCCCTTAAGCTCCGTATATTGGTTTCATCCCAACTCCAGCAATTTCTCATGCTTTCTATTCACTTTCTCCTTTCAGCAGTATTTGTCATGGAATGCTTGTAAAATCCCCATTCTGGGTCAGATTTATCAAGCACTGCCTAGCTGTCTCTTCAATCTTCATCTAGGCTTCCTAGCTCCGTCTTCATGTTTCTAGTCCTCAGGGGTGACAGCCCTGCCTGATTTTAATCTAGGACTCTACAGGTGGGCCTCAACTTATGAACCGTCTGATTTTACTACTTTTCTTAACAAATGTGGCAAGAAACCACAGTTGTTCAGTTAGTAATACAATTGTTAAGTGAATCTGGCTTCCTCATTGACTTTGCTTGTCAAAAGATATTCTGACTGAGACTTCCCCAGCAGCATGAAGCCGAGTCCTCATCCTGATAAATCCCTTTTATTTAATTTACAGTGAATTCCTCTCCAGCTAAGTCCCGGCCCACAATCTTTCAAGATAGTTCACAATTACAGACTTTTATCAGGGTTAGAGAGAGCAATTCGAAAGCATGTAAAAATGCAAGTAGGAAAATAGGAACCAGCTTTGGTGGGAAGGGAACAGTGTTACGTGGGCCTTCGGTGTTTAGCCATGCTGGCCACATCACCACAGAGGCGTCTTAGGACATCGCTCAATCGATGGGCAATCGATCAGATATTTATATGCAGAAAGGATATGGCTAGAAACAGCGTTTCTCAAGCCTAGGCAGCGTTACGATCTGCCGACATCAACTTCCAGGATGCCCACAGCCAGTGGCAAAAAAAGTCGTTAAAAAGGGGCGCAACTGACTTAATGACGGCGTCGCTTAGGGATGGACATTCCAGTCAGGGCTGAAGAAGCTTCTTGGATGAGATGCGAAACGTTTCCAAAGAAAAAGAAGAAAGTCCAGTTGCCTCTTGAAAAAGTACCTTTGGGTCTGGAGACTCAACCATAAGATGAAGAACTGAATGAATTAGGTATGTCTAATCTAATAAAAAGAAGAACTAGAGGTGACATGATGGCAGTCTTCCAAAATTGAGGGGGGGGGCTGTCACAGAGAAGAAGGGGGTCAATCTATTCTCCAAACCACCAGAGGGCAAGATGAGAAGCAACGGATGGAAACTTATCAAGGAGTGATCCAAACTATAACTTATAAGAAATTTCCTGCCAGCAAGAACAATTAATCAGTGGAACAGCTTGCCTTCAGAAATTGTGAATGCTCCAACACTGGAAGTTTTCAAGAAGATGTTGGATAACCATTTGTCCAAAATGATATAGGGCCTCCTGCTTGAGCAAGAGCTTGGACTAGAACAGGGGTCTCCAACCTTGGCAACTTTAAGACATCTGGACTTCAACTCCCATAATTCCTCAGCCAGCTTAAGACTGGTGGACTTCAACTCCCAGAATTCCTCAGCCAGCTTAAGACTGGTGGACTTCAACTCCCAGAACTCCCAAGATTGGAGAACCCTAGACTAGAAGACTTCCAAGGTCATTCCAACTCTTGTTATTCTGCCATATTCTGTAATTCAATGAATTTACAAGAATGTGGTCACAGCTGCCAGTTCTATAGCTGACGTTGGCCTTCATTTGCACTGAAAGTTCATCCCAATAAACTAGAATGTTGTCATGGATTGGTGTCGTATTTGTGTGGATCCAAGCAGAGTCACCTTTTGCAATTGACAGATGGAAATTTTGACAATGTGCAGATTTTCCAAGTGCCATCCAAGATTTTTCGGTATGGCACCCACTGTGTGCCAATAATAGCTGGGATCCCCATGGCAGGTTTATGCCATAATCAGATTCTTCTTCGTTCTTGGAAAATATTCACGTTCAGATGTGATACTTTTTGATCTCCTCCAATTCTTTGTCTTCTATTCTCCTGTCCCCTGCTATTTGCACATCCATTAGCCACACTTTCTCCTCCTCAACCACATTAAATTTGGGGTGTTGTGAGCCATGACTCAGTCTGTATTTGGAAATACCATAATATTTTAACCTGTTCATTTTCAGTCACTTTTCAGTCATCAAATTTTCATTACCCGCACATGATAATTTTTACAGATGTTCCAGTGAATTATTTTGCCAACTTCATTATGTTATTGTATATACAGGTAGTCCTTGACTTACGAAAGTTCATTTAGTGACCATTAAAAGTTACAACTTCACTAAAAAAAAGTAATTTATAAGCATGTTTCACACTATCAATGAAGCATCCCCCCCATGGTCCCGTGATCAAAATTCAGATGCTTGGCGAGTGATTCATATTTATGACCGTTGCAGTGTTCAGGCGGAGGTGTCACATGATAAGACAATGGGGAAGCACTTAACAACCATGTTACTAATTTAGCAACTGCAGTGATCCACATAACAACTGTGGCAAGAAAAGTCACAACATGGGGGCAAAACTCACTTAACAAATGTTTCACCTAGCAACATAAATTTTGAGGTCAATTGTGGTCGTAAGTGGAGGACTACCTGTAATAAATTGGTGCGATCTTCTTGCACAAGCTGAGCATATGATCTACCGTTTCTTCTGCCTCTTGCCACAATCTGCAATTTGAATCATTTCATGATTTTTCAGTTGTGGCCTTGACTGCTGGAAGAGTTTGTTCTTGCACTGCCAAAATTAAGCCTTCAGTTTCTTTGTCTTTAATGTTCTGATTGTAAGCCATTGTCAGGTTTTATTTTTTTAATCCCCGTTCCCCTGGATCTTTAGTAGAAATTGAGCACGTAATGCTTTTTCTTGCGGCATTCTGTGTTATTATTTCAAAATTCACCTTTTGTTTCCTGTGCATTTAGTAAGTTATGCTGTGGCCCGTCAGTGGAGTTGGCAGCAGATTTGGATAATGAGGAGGTTGGGGAGGAATCTGGGCCAGTCCTGGAGTCTGGGGAAGGCTCTGATGAGGGCTCTGTGTCGAAGGCAGAAAGGGGGCCACAGCCGTATGCCAATTATCAGCTGCCTTCAGAGTCAAACATCAGTGAGGCAGAAGAACAGCTGGAGCCTGTTCCCAGTGTGCACATGCACAGAGTTGCCAGATGAAGGGCACAGCTAAAGAACAGGGGTCGACTTGGGAGTGAGGCTACAGATGGACGATGAATGGCCCCTCCCAGAGGAAATAAAAGATTTGGTTTGGTTTATTAGCATTTGTAGGCCGCCCTTTTCCCTGAGGGGACTCAGGGCGGCTCACAGAAAACCAGGGAAGGGGGGAATACAACATTAAGATAACAACATATAATAAAATAATAAGCAACATACATTCATCATTCGGGCGGGGTAGCGAGGAGAGGAAGAGAGGAGAGGAGAGAAAGGGGAGTGGAGTTTGCAGGAGACAATTAGTTCCCTTAATTGGTTCGTGACTCTCCCAGACTCCTTGCCAAGTTTTGCAGGTATCGGCCTGGCAGCTCTCCAAGCCAGATAAGGTCTGTGGCTGCAAATCCTCCCTTGAAAGACTTTGCAGGATGTGAATGAGCAGAATTCACAGTCGATTAATAAAAGGAGTTTTTGTCGGGACAAGGAGTTTGCTTCATGCTCTCGGGAAGCCTCGGTCAGAACAAGTTCCAATGTTTAAGTTAAATTTAGTCTCAAAATATTCCAGAAACATCAGAGCAATAACTTACAGCATTTCCATCCAGTGGGGTCCCTGGTTTCTGGCATGCCTTGGCCTGGTGCTGATCCAGAGACTGGTGGTTGGGGACTCCAGACACAAAGGATTTCCCCCCTCCCAAAAAAAGAGGCTGTACCCCCTCCAAAATTTGTGGAGAGTGAGGTGCAGCTTTGTGCTTTTTATTCTGGCCGCACAGTGCCTGGGCAATGCTTAAAACCTGCAGACCTGAATACACCTTTCGTTTTTAGAAGCATCCGTGCTATTTCTGAGTTTTGGCATTCTGTACCGCCCCATCTTGGTCTCGTAGCATCCATCAGATTTTGCATGTTTATCTTGTTCTCACCTTTCAAGCTTGTTTTCTCCCATCCTCTTTGACTCCTGGTGGCCACTCAGCCCCTGAGCTGTGCCAGCTCTCCCCGCCCGTCTTCCTTCCATGCGCGCCGGCCCCACACATCCCTCTGGACCTCTCCTTTGACCTGACCTACATCACCTCCCGCCAATTGACTCTTTTCTCTTTTGGGGCAAGTTTTGACCACAGCCCTTCCTTCCTGACCTCTCGTGACCTGCCACGCTCTGAATGCAGAGCTCCCCCAAGCCGGGGCTGCCGATCTGCCAATCTTCCCTTTAAAACTATGCAATCGCAGAGTTTTGTTTTGTGTTTTGTCTCTTTTGCAAAAAAAAAAAAAGTTTAAAAAATGGAGGGAAACTAACCAAGGAGAGGAGCAACTTAGAACTGCGGTGAAATTTCCTAACAATGAGAACAGTTAACCAGTGGAACCGAAGTTGCCTCCACAAGTTGTGAATGCTCCAACACTGGAGGTTTTTAAGAAGGTGTTGGATAACCATTTGTCTGAAATAGTATAGGGTACCCTGCTTGAGAGGAGGGTTGGACTAGAGGACCTCCAAGGCCCCTTCCAGCTTTATTCTATTTACTTCCCAACAGTGCAAATATGTCTAGTTTAATGAAAAGAAGGACTAGGGGGTGATATAATAGCAGTGTTCCAATATTTAAGGGGTTGGTAGAAGGAAGAAGGGGCTGGTGAGAAGGAAGGGAGGGAGTGGATCGGGAGAGAGGAGTGGTAGAGGGGGAGGGGAAGTAGGATAGAGGGGGATGATGGAGGGAAGATAGAAAGTTGGAGGGGGGTGGAAGAAAGAGGTGTACGGAGAGTGGAAGAGGTATACTGGGTTTCTATTTTGGGGGGTATTGTTGACAAGAGGAATTGCTGCGATTATTGTTTAATGTTGTATGGCTCCGGCTATGCACAGTATATATGTGAGTGTATGAAAATGAAAAAAATGGAAAATAAAAACATAGAGAAGGAAGAAGGGGCTAACTTAGTCTCCAAAGCACTCGAGGGCAGGACAAGAAGCAATAGATGGAAACTAACCAAGGAGAGAAGCAACCTAGAACTAAGGAGAAATTACCTAACAGTGAGAACAATTAATCAGTGCAACCATTTGCCTCCAGAAGCTTCGGATGCTCCATCACTGGAGATTTTTAAGAAGAGACTGGATGACCATTTGTCTGAAATCAAGAGGTTGTATTCCGCCGGTTCGCACCAGTTTGGTCGAACCCGTAGTGGCGGTGGTGTGAGGCTCCGCCCACCCACCCAGACATCATCATGGGCCTTCTGCACATGCCCAGATGTGCATGTGTGCTCCCGCTACCAAACCGGAGGTGAATAAAACAGGATACCATTACTCCGTCTGAAATGATACAGGGTCTTCTACTTGAGCAGAGGGTTGGACTAGAAGAACTTCAACGTTCCTTCCAACTCTTGTTATTCTATGCTCTAGGAAACACTAGCATTTTAAAAGAAGTTGTGGTCTTCCTCCCAGCACCTTTTTTTGCTGGAATATTCCAATATTTGAGGGGCTGCCCCAAAGAAGAAGGACTCAAGCTGTTCTCCAAAGCACCTGAAGGCAGAACAAGAAGCAACGGGTGGAAACTAACTTTGGACCTAGCTTGTCTTGCAAACCGGGGTAATTGTGCCTTGTTAATAAACCAAGTTTAAACAAAACCGTAGAGGAGTGCAGACTTCGAAAACACCTGTTTTATGTTATTTATTAACTTACGGTGTTTATCTTGTTTTTAATTACGGTTAGGTCGCCCTCTTTACTGACTGAATAGATAAAATAAAAAACCCCTTACTTCTACTCTTTAGAGATTAGGTGATACTATAATAGTTTAAAGGCTCATTGTTATTTGATAGATAATTATGAATTCAAGGAAAAAAAGGACTGTTACAAATGAAATGATATTAATGGTAATCTGAACGTATAATGCTCAATGACAGCGAAACATTCGGCTATGTTTAATGTAAACCAGTGATGTTAATCCTAAGTTTAAGAATTGGTGCACAAAAACTTGTAACCAAACGACATGCTTGATGAAATGGAGGAAAGTTGTTCTTTTTTTCCCTCTCTTGCTTTGTTTTGTATGTGTTGTTTTGTTTAAAAAGAATAAAAATGTATTTAAAAACAAAAAGACAGTATTGATAACTGTAGCACGGCTGAAGGATTTTTCCCCCCTCTTTCTCCTACCGGTGCAGATGTGAAGACAGTTCTTGGAGCTGTTTGATTTAATTTCCCCTCCCCTCGTTCCTCGTCCCAATAATTTTAATTTCTTTGTTTTGTGTTGTGTTAGTTGAGAGGGGGGGGGAAAGGGAACTGCCTTTTTTTATTTTATTTTAACAAGCCTTTCACCTTGATAAAAAAACAGGGATTTTTCTTTCTTGTTTAAAGCAAAGCTGTTGAGATTGCGCGTGCGTGCATGCTTGTGTGTGTGTGTGTGTACAGCCAGATTGATTGAAGCCAGGACAGAAAAAGTGTAAATTACGCCTCTAAGCAACCAATCCAGAGTCCTCCCCCCCCCCCCCCGGGGTGCAAAAGATTGGAGATTTCAGAATCTGGCATAATTAAGGTGTGTGTATGTGGGGGGTGGGTGGGGGGAAGAGACAGAGGCATTGTTAGAAAGAAAGAAAATTGGGGAGGGATCAGGGAAAGGCAGTACAGAGGTTGAGGAGAAAAGAACAATACAAAAAAAAATTGGTTGGGTTTTTTTTATTATTATTTTCCTCATTGAAAATGAGGACTCATTATAGGGGATGGAGATGAGAGGCCTGGGAGGATCTCGGTTTGAAAACAACCTCAATGCTTTTTCCGAGGGACGCGGCTAAAAAAACAACGCTTGTCCTCTCTGGCTGCAAATGCAGGTTGTCCCCAGCGTACGACCACAATTGAGGCCAAAATTTATGTGGCTAAGTGAGACGGGCGTGAAGTCAGTTTTATCCCCACTCTACGACTTCTCTCGCCACGGTCGTTCAATGAAACCACTGCAGTTCTTAAATAAGTAAAAACGGTTGTTAAACGAACCGGGCTTCCCGGCTCATCGGACTTGGCTCAACAGAAGGGGGCGCCGCAACCATCCTAAACGTGACTCAAGCATCCCGAATGCAACTCTCTTGTGACAACGGGGATGATGCTGCACCGTGATCCTAACTTAATAACTGTGGTGATTCGCCGACGGTGGCGAGAAAGGTCGTAAAATGGGGCAAAGTTTCTCTGAACCAAGGTCGCGAGTCGAGGAAAACCCGCGAATGACAATTTTCAGCAGAACTGTTGCAAAATGTGTTCAAACAACCGGAGGTTGCAAATACTGCTGGGGGCCTGGAGATACCGTATTTTTCGGAGTATAAGATGCACCAAGGTTTTGAAGAGGCAAATTAAAAAAAAAAAGTTTTTGCACTCTGCAAACCTCCCCAAAATGATCCGTTTTTTGAGAAGAGGGGTCCATTCCCCCCCCCCAAAAGGCATGAATAGCCTTTAGGGGGCTTGGTGGGTGGGCCCCCCAAAAGCGAGCAAAAAATGGCCGGTTTTTCACGAAAATGGGCCCGTTTTTTGTCAAAAAAATTGTTTGCATAGCCTTTTAGGAGGCTTCCAGAGTGCTCCTGGGGGCTGGAGGGGCAAAATTGACCAAAAAACAGTCCATTTTTCACTCATTTTTGCCCTCCCCAGCCCCCAGGAGCACTCTGGAAGCTTCCTACAGGCACCTTGCCATTTTGGTGAAGGGGACGGGATTTCGGGAGGCAAAAAATACTGTATCCAGTGTATAAGACACACCCAGATTTTCAGCCTCTTTTTTGAGGGAAAAAGGTGCGTCTTATACTTCAAAAATACGGTAGATCATGTAATCATGTAGGGGGGGGGAAACGTGACCCAGACATTGGATCTGGGTCGTAAGTTCCCTTTTTTGGTTTGGTTTTAACTTGCAATGGTCACTAAGTGACTGGTTGTAAAGTGAGGACAACCTGTAGGGACATTTAGAACGGAGGGGGGCAAACTCAAGACCCGGGGGCCACATCCAGCCCGCGGAGGTGCTTAGATCTGGCCTGCCAATCCGCCCTGGAAACCGCAAAGGACTGGCTCGCGGTGCTTGCCAGCAAACACGTAATGCACGAAGGCTGCGCGCAGTCCCCCCGAGCTCTGTTTTCATTGGCAGGAGGCCGTCACAGCCGAAAACTGAGCTCGGGAGCCCGTTTTCTCTGGCAGAGCGCTCAGGCCACCACGGGCGCTCCTGATGTCGAGCTGGCCACGCCCACCCTGGCCACACCCTCTGCCCCCCTTCCCCTGAGATCAGACACAACCCTGATGTGCCCCTCAATGAAATCCGAGTTTTGACACTCCCGGTTTAGAAGCAGAAAAGGAGTTTTGCACAAGCTCGGAATGCTTGCTTCTATCCCCGGTCGGAAGAAATAAGTTAGATGTCTGGTTTGTGCTGAGTAAGCAATGCTCATCTCCCATATCTGTGCGTCTCCCTCTCCCCTCATGGCTTCGTTTCCGTTGCAAAATTTTAGACAGGGTAGGTAGATCTGTCACAACCAGGTGGGCAGCGACAACCTGGCATCCCCCCCCCCCCCGGTTCTCCTGCCTCAGTCTCCTTCCATCGCGGCAGCACAAAATACCAGCCTTGGCAGCTGGGCTTGATAAATGAAAACGAATAAAACTGACCAACAAGCCGGCAGGTTTATGATCGGTTTGCTGGTGGGGTGGGGGAGCAATTTTTGCTGACGGCAGCTGGAGGGAGGGAGGGAGACGGACCTGACCTGGATGGGTCTTTGGGGGGTGGGGAAAATGTAGAATGGAGGGGGAACCCAACAACTTGTATGAAAAAAACACAATGAGGTGTGTGTGTGTGTAGGGGGGAGATTAGGAATCAAGGGGAGCTGGTTCCAGGGAATATATAGGTGCCACCAACATCCTGGGGAAGCCAGCCTGCTAAACACCTGCCAGGGGGTTTCACATTTAAAAACGGGAACAAATTTGAAGGTTTGTTCAGAATGTCATTGAAAGGACTCTCCCTGTTAAATCACCACAGTAAGGCTAATTCCAGTAGGATTTTGTGCACCTGTTTGCAAGATCCTTGCAATGAGCACTCTGGAGCTGTGTGGTTGCAGAAAAGAAAAGCTGGTTTGTTCATTTTCTTTCACGTGTCAGAAATTCAAAGCCATGTCCATACGAGACCACTTTATAAGGCCTTGGAATACTGCATCCAGTTTTGGTCAGCAGGATGTAAAAAAAGATTGGGACTGGAATCTCCATCGCTAAGCGATGCAGTTGCTAAGTACAACATGGGGCTACCCTTGAAAAGCGTTCGGAGACTACAGCTAGTCCAGAATGCAGCCGCGCGAGCGATATTGGGTGTACCGAGATACACCCATATTACACCTATCTTCCGCGAGCTGCACTGGCTGCCAATTGGTCTCCGGACGCAATTCAAGGCGTTGGTTATTACCTTTAAAGCCCTACATGGCTTAGGACCAGCCTATCTGCGAGACCGCCTACTGCCACATACCTCCCATACTGCCACATACCTCCCGATAAGATCCCATACGGTGGGCCTCCTTCAGATACCGTCAGCCGGACAGTGTCGGCTGGCGGGACCCCGGAGAAGAGCCTTCTCTGTGGCTGCTCCGATTCTGTGGAATCAGCTACCCCCAGAGGTCCGGACCTTACCCCCTCTCATGGCCTTCAGGAAAGCCATTAAAACCTGGCTGTTCCGGCAGGCCTGGGGCTGTTGACCTTATTGTTAAGGTCCAGCCCCGATTAGAACGTATGTGTGTTGTGAACTATTCTTTTATTTTGCTTTTCTTTTTTCTTCTTCTTTCGTTGTAAGGCTCCTGGAATCCTCCGGGATTGGGCGGCCTTTAAATTTAATAAATACAAATACAAACACGGGCCACTTCGCAACAGCAAAGTCTCAGGCAGCCTCAGGTTTCTGTCATTAAGTGACTCCAATGACATTAAACACAATTGTCACATGTAGTCCAATGGGGCTTCCTACCAGCGTCTCCACTGACTTTGCTGGAAGCTGGGAAACGGTGATTATGAGGACCTGTCATAATTACCACTCGTTACGTGATAACACACATCTCTGAACGGTTGCTGAATGAGGACTATCTGTAACGCGATCAAGAGACTCACTTTCTTAAGGCTCTGCTTGAGCTCTCAAGTCCTTCCAACTTGGAGAAAAGCAGACGGATGAGAAATTCTCTGTCCTGCTGCCAATTTTGCATCTGCTTTTGATTGGCATAATATAACAAAGATGGTGAGACTCCAGATAGAAAGAGTGAAGAAAAGAGCAACAAAGATGATTAGGGGACTGGACTGGAGGCAAAAACAAATGAAGAACGGTTGCAGAAATTGGGTACGTCTAATCTAACAAAGGGAAGTGGTGGCTCAGGGGCTAAGACGCTGAGCTTGTCGATCAGAAAGGTCGGCAGTTCGGCGGTTCGAATCCCTAGCGCCACGTAACGGAGTGAGCTCCCGTTCCTTGTCCCAGCTTCTGCCAACCTAGCAGTTCGAAACCATATAAAATTGCAAAAATAGGGACCACCTTTGGTGGGAAGGTAACAGCGTTCCGTGCGCATTCAGCATTTAATCATGCTGGCCACATGACCACGGAGACGTCATCGGACAGCGCTGGCTCTTTGGCTTTGAAACAGATGAACACCGCCCCCTAGAGTCAGGAATGACTAGCACATATGTGCGAGGGGAACCTTTACATTTACTTTAGTCTAACAAAGAGGAAGACTAAGGGGGTGACATCATAGCAGTGTTCCAGAATTTGAGGGGTTGTCACAGATAGGATGGGGGGGTCAACCTATTGTCCAAAGCACCTGAGGGCAGGACAAGAAGTAGTGGATGGAAACTAATCAAGGAGGGGAGCAACCTAGAAATGAAGAGAAATTTCCTGTCAGGGAGAGCAATTAATCAGTGGAACAGTTTCCGTCCAGAAAATGTGGGGGCTATCACTGGAGGTCTTTAAGAAGAGATTGGGGAGCCATTTGTCTGAAATGGTAGAGGGTCTCCTGCTTGAGCAGGGGGTTGGACTAGAAGACCTCCAAGGTCCCCCTCCAGCTCTTGTTATACTATTATGGGATAGGGTCTCCTTGACTAGAAAATCTCTAAGGCAGTGTTTCTCAACCTTGGCAACTTGAAGATGTCCGGACTTCAACTCCCAGAATTCCCCAGCCAGCAAATTTCTCAACCTTGGCAACTTGAAGATGTCCGGACTTCAACTCCCAGAATTCCCCAGCCAGCATTCGCTGGCTGGGGAATTCTGGGAGTTGAAGTCCGGACATCTTCAAGTTGCCAAGGTTGAGAAACACTGCTCTAAGGTCTCTTCTATTCTTTGATTCTATTATTCACCTTCTGTCTCTTTTTCCAGAGTCCCTGATCTTCCTCCCAGTGAGTGGCTGACAAAGGGAGGCCCATCTAACTTCCCTTAAAGGCTCCCTGGGATCGTTTAGCAAGGGAAAAAAGAGAGAGAATGTGCATTACAAAAATCTGAGCTGTGTTTAAAGGAAGGCTGGCTGTTTTATCCCTTTCAAAAGGCTGCCTTCTGTCAAGGATAATTTGTGGGTATCTGCACTGAGGAAAGATCACCTTGCAAATGAAGCATGGCTGGCTGGGGAATTCTGGGAGTTGAAGTCCAAAGCTGCTGAGGTTGAGAAACACGGTATCTAAATAAAAGAGAGGACGTTCTTGGTTCTAAGTGAATTAATATGGTAACTTTTCCATCGTCTGGTGGGAAGTTGTCATCCAGCCCTCTCCCAGAAAAATGAAATATCCTAGGAAATATTGAAAAGGCAGAATATTTCTCTGGATGTGAAAAAGGAAGAAACATGCTTTAAAAGAGAGAATAGCTGCCTGCAGCTTCCTGCCCATCCCCCTTTGTCAATGAGCCATTAAAGCCTGAGCTAGTCCACTTTACATAATAAAGAGTTCTCCCCTTCAGCTCCAGGGGGATGGGATTAAGGCATGATAATATTGGCCTTTTACTCAACTCTCCACATGGCATCTGAGAACTCATACCTGGATTCAAAACAGCCTAGAGAGTAGCCCCCTGCATGGCACCATGGGAGTCTGACAACCAATCAGAATACATTTCTTACACAGGAACAGGAAACAGAGAGGTGGGGCCGAACAGGTTATAAAAAGCCTAGCAAGCCCCTCCTTCAGCCCTTCTCTTCTTCTCCACCAACATTGAAGCATGTGATCACCTTTTCTGTTCAGGACTCAAGCCATGTGGTCCTGTCCAACAGTAAACCATCTTTCCAAGCAGCCTCCATGTCTCCAGTGTCTTCTTCCCCACTTGGAGCTGAACCCAGAGGGACATTTCTTTCAACACTTGAAAACAAGCAGGTTTTTAAATCCGAAGCAGTTTCAGATCTTCTTTCAGATGACTCAAGAAAATAAGGGAAATGAGTTGTTTTGAATCCCCAGGTCAATATTCTGTGATCAACATTTGCAACTTTCCCAGCTGGCTTCTAACAAGCAAAGTCAATGGGGGAAGCTGGATTCACTTAACATCCACATGATTCACTTAGTGACTGTAGCAGGGTCACCTGTAATTAGATTGGGAAAAAAAACCTAACCCAAAATAGGAAAGAACAATAAATACTCAAAATATAATCTCCTACCACAGCTGAAATTTGGGGTCCTTTGGTTAAGGAAGTTTGAGATGACCGACATCCAAACCACACTAATAAATATATTTCATGCAACATCCTTATGTGGTTGAAGAGATCAGAAAAAGGCACTTTTGGGAAAACAGGTAGAATTCAACTTATGACGGTAATGGAGCCTTATGGTCATAAGTCATGTTGGTTGTAAAGTGGGTCATCACATGAGTGACCCAATTTTACAACATTTTTAAGGCAGTTGAGTTAAGGTTGTTAAGTAAATTAGCAGTCATTAGAATAGAATAGAATAATAGAGTTGGAAGGGACCTTGGAGGTCTTCTAGTCCAACCCCCTACTTAGGCAGGAAACCCTACACCACTACAGACAATGGTTATCCATTAAGAAAGCAAGGCAGTCATTAAATGAGCCCATTGTTTGCTTTGGGGTGTTTTTGTTGTAAACTAGAATAAAATGTAGGGTTTTGGCAAAAATGTCAAAATCATGGCTGCGGGATGTGGCAAACGGCTATAAATGAGGGCCAATTGTCCAGTGCCCAAAATGTGGTCACCTGATGGGGAGCAGCAGTCATCAGAACAAGTCGCAAGTATCTTTTGGGGAGGTCATTCATTGTCATTTGTCATTTGATTTTATTTGTAGGCCGCCCTTTTCCCTGAGGGGACTCAGGGCGGCTCACAGAAAACCAGGGAGGGGGGAATACAACACTAAGACGACAACACATAATAAAATAATAAGCAACATGCATACAACATTCGGGCGGGGTAATGGTCCTTATCCCCAGGCCTGACGGGCGAGCCAGTTCTTCAAGGCTGTGCGGAAGGCCTGGACGGTGGAGAGGGTACGAATCTCTACGGGGAGCTCGTTCCAAAGGGTCGGGGCCGCTGCTGAGAAGGCCCTCCTCCTTGTGGTTGCCAGCCGACACTGGCTGGCCGATGGAATGCGGAGGAGGCCTAACCTATGGGATCTTATAGGTCGTAGGGAGGTAATTGGCAGAAGGCGGTCTCTCAAGTATCCAGATCCACTGCCATGTAGGGCTTTATGGGTGATCAGTAGCACCTTGAAGCGCATCCGGAGATCGACAGGTAGCCAGCGCAGCTCGCGGAGGATAGGTGTAATGCGGGTGAATCGGGGTGCACCCGCGATCACTCGCGCGGCTGCGTTCTGCACTAGCTGAAGTCGCCGGATGCTCCTCAAGGGCAGCCCCATGTAGAGCACGTTGCAGTATTCTGTGACAACAGCAAATAGTCCTAAGTGGCTGGTTGTAAGCTGAGGACTACCTGTGTGCTAGTTTTCTCCACTGAATAACAGAGTTGGAAGGGACCTTGGAGGTCTTCTACTTCAACCCCTGCTCCAGAAAGAGACCGATACCATTTCAGACAAATCGTCATCCAATTTCTTCTTAAAAACCTCCAGCTTCTGGAGGCAAGTTGTTCCACTGGTTAATTGTTCTCATTGTCGGGAAATTTTCCTTAGTTCTAGGTTGCTTCTCTCCTTGCTTAGTTTCCATCCATTGCCTCTTCAGGTGCTTTGGAGAATAAGTTGACCCCACACTTCTTTGTGGCGGATATTGGAACACTGCTATCATGTCACCCAAGAAAACCTGGGTTCATCAAAACTCAGCAAGTAAGTTATATATGAGGATGTCCAGGGATGCATTCAGTTCATATTTTAATGTACACTTACTAAACATTTAATACAAACTTACTACGCCTGCACTTCACAAATCAATAGGCGAACTGGGACCAGATTCTCCATTGAGATATACATTTTTCCAGATTCTGAATGGCAAGGTTGCACACATCAGCAAAACATTTACAAAAGCGTGTATCTCAGGGAAAAGTGCACTCTGAAAGCGTTATGTTAGTGAGAACAACTTGTATATTGGTTGGGGTTTTTTTTAATTTCTTTTTTTATATACAAAAAAAATGCATTTTTGAGGACATTCTACCCTGTTTTGAAGTGGAGCTTGTAAATAAATATGAAATCAAAGCCTTTAAATTATTGGAATTGCTGGCAAAACGTGAGTAAGAAAAGGAAATATCAACAGGAAAAAAAGATACATGAAAATGCATAGGAAAATTGCCAGGGGATATGGAGACTGGACAGAGGGAATCAAAGGCTGAACAACACGGAAATTGAGAAATTCATTCATCCTTATAGAGCAGGGAAACTCACATTGAGTGAGTTAACTGCACCAAGCCAAGAAAACATACTGGTGCAGTGTTTCTTAATCTTATCAACTTGAAGAGGTGTGGACTTCAACTCCCAGAATTCCCTAGTCAGCCATGCTGGCTGGGGAATTCTGGGAGTTGAAGTCCACAGATCTTGCGGACTTGATCTGATTTATTCCCTATAAAATCTATTTTATACATTACAAATAAATGTATAAAACTATAGAAATGTTGTAGAACTGAAGAAATGGCGCTCTCTCAGCCCAGCCCACCTCACAGGGTTGTTGTGGTTGAGAAACAAAAGTCACCAAAATGGTGGCTTCGCCCAGGAGGACACCATGCAGCCCAGGGACGAATTGTTCTGCTTCCCTAAACTGGTCTGGGCAGTACAGGTAGTCCTCGACTTACAACAATTCATTTAGTAACCGTTCAAAGTTACGGCAATGGAAAAAGCGTGTTATGACCCTTTTTCACACTTGCAACATCTCCATAGTCACCTCATCAAAATTTAGCCCCAGAAGGCTTCAGGGAGGCCTGATAGGCCCAAAACGGGCTGCAGCAGAGGTGGGTTCCTACCAGTTCTCACCTATTTGGTAGAACCAGTTCGTCAAATCTACCAAACCGGTTAGAAGAGGTTCCACCAGTGGACCCGGAAAGCAGGCCACACCTACAGAAGAGGTTCCAAAAATTTTTGAAACCTGCCACTGCCACTGCCCCCCACACAGAGAGAGAGACAGATAGACAGACAGACACAGAGAGAGAGAGAAAGAGAAAGAAAGGAAGAAATAAATAAATAAAAAAAGAAAAAAGAAAGAAAAAGAGTGAGAGAGAGATGTAAGAAAAAAGAAAAAAGGGACAGAGAGACAAAAGGAAGGAGAGATGGATGGTTAGATAGATAGATAGATAGATAGATAGATAGATAGATAGATAGATAGATAGATAGAACACATGGCCGGCAAGCCACTCCCACCAGGTCACATGGGTGGCAAGCCACTCCCACAAAGGAGGCCACACCCACAGAGTAGGTTCCAAAAATTTTTGAAACCCACCACTGGGCCGCGGGGAGTGGTAGTGCGCATACGCAGGGGCACAAGGGGGGGCGTGTCACGTGCATATGTGGGGGGGGGAGTTGCAGGGGGTGGGGTGCATTGCATTATGGGTGCGGGCACATGCGCGCTATTGCGCACACACATGTGATTTCGGCACGTGAAGAGAAAACCGTTATCCATCCTTGGCCTACATGCGAGGGTCATGTGATCACCATTTGCAACCTTCCCAGCCAGCTTTCCCTAAGCAAAGTCAATGTGGGAGGCTGGATTCACTTAATAACTGCAGTTATTTTCTTAACAGCCATGGCAGGAAAGCTCATAAAATCAGGAGTGACTCACTTATGGTTATAATTCGAGGATTTCTTGTACAGTACAGGTAGTCCTCAAGTTACAGCCACAATTGAGGCCAAAATGTATGTGGCTAAGTGAAGCATTTCTTCTGCCCCAATTAACAACCTCTCTTGCCACAGTTGTTAAGTGAATCACAGCAGCTGCTTAGTAAGATGGTCGTTAATTGAACCAGCCCTCCCCTTTGACTTTGCTTGTGAAAAGGTGGCCAAAGGTGATCATGTGACCCAGTAACTGTGCAACCGTCATAAATGTGAACCAGTTGCCGACCAATTTCATTGTATTTAAGTACAATGACAATAAAGATTATACTTATCTGAATTTTGGATTACATGACCTGCATGGATGCTGCAATGGATTTAAGTGTGAAAAATGATCGTCAGTTTTTTCAGGGCCATTGTATAACTTTGAACAGTCACTAAATGAAGTGTTGTAAGTTCGAGGACTACCTGTACCCCAAATTCCCCAGCCCAGTCACAGGGAATTCTGGGAAAGCTTTTTGGAGGTCAGGAAAAGATGTCCCGGTTTCTTTTTTTTCTCTTTCTTTCTCTGTTTCCCGGCTGCAGCTGTCTGAAGTTTGGTAGATGAAGAGAAAGCAACCGAGCACCGTTCTGTCTCGAATAGCGTCAGAGGTGGCCAATATTTGATTCTCCACAGCTCTGCCCTTGGCGAGAGAACAAATTGTCTCCTGTCTTGAAGATCTGTGGCAGAAGGTGGAGCATGAGAATGCAGTCAAGGCAATTAATTATTGAATATCCTACAACCGAGGAATAAAAGAGCTGTATAAATGCATATTATTATTGCATAATTATCGCCATATATTTTCTCCCATGCCCTAAATTCATTCTCTCTCTCTCCAGCACACGCATGCACGCACACACACACACACAGACAGGAAAAAGAGAAGGAAAGAAAAAAAAAACCTTGAGTAATATTTGTGTCGCTGGAATATATATTTTTTACTCTCTTTGCTTCACTTGGGTGCACTAGTCACATCCGACACCCCATCCCTCACACTGCCTCATCTGGAAGTGCCAGCCATTCGTTACCTCCCTCCATCTTTTCCTGAGCCCTGAGCTCAGCTATCCAATCCGGAAGCTGCCATCCAGCACATCTGGAAACAGGAGAAGCCGCGGGAGTCGTCCCGGTTGGGATGGAGCAAAGGAGCTTCGGCGCTGGATTCGATTAGCCCAAACGGCACAGAAGTTTGCCACGCTCCTCCACGCAGCAGGGAGGTATGTGCCAGGAGGGGGGGGGGTTTCCCCCGCCTTCTTATGCATTAAAAAGCAGCACGCATTGACTTTTACAACTAAAAATGCCCAGATGCAATACATTAGCGGGGCGGTGTGCAAAATGCTTTACATCTGAGCCGTTTTGTGTTCAAAATATCCCATGTCAAGTTTGCAAAGTCCCGTTTATAGCACGCAGCGGCCCTTTGTGCTGTTCCGTGCATGTGGGGAAATGTTCCGAGCTTAAAATATTTCATTTTTTAAGTTTTGAATCTAAAATGCCTTGCATATCTCTAGCACAGAATAAGTTTGGGAGGGAAGAAAAAATGGGTTTGTGCTAAGAAACCCCTAGGAAATGTTGCATAATAACAATAATAATAATAATAACAACAACAACAATAATAATAATAATCGTGCAGACTGATTATAAATTGCGACACAATTCAGTAGCATAAATGATCCCTTGGAATGTGTGCAAAAATTATAATATTAAAACAGCAACAAACTGGTGGGAACGTAAGCCTGAAAATCAGATGGTCAAGATCTTGTGGGATTTTCGCGTACAAACGGACAAAATACTGGCGCATAATACACCAGACATCACACTGGTTGAGAAAAATAAGGTTACAATCATAGACATCGCAATACCAGGTGATAGCAGGGTCGACGAGAAGGAATATGAAAAAAATCGCAAAATACCAGGACTTAAAAAAATCAAAATTCAACGATTATGGCACAAACCAGCAGTGGTAATTCCAGTGGTAATTGGCACACTGGGTGCTATACCAAAAGCACTGGAATTACATTTGAAACAGTTAAAAATTGACAAAATCACCATCAGTCAAATGCAAAAAGCCGCACTGCTTGGATCTGCACGCATATTACGAAAATACGTTACAACGTCCTAGGCCCCTGGTTGGGGCCCGACTAGTAACCAATGCCAAATCCGGCGAAACAACTGGCCGCTGTGATACAATTGTGTAATAATACAATAATAATAACAGAACAACAACAACAGAATAACAGAGTTGAAAGAGACCCAAGCAGAAGACCCTATATCATTTCAGACAAATGTTTTTCCAGTCTCTTCTTAAAAACTTCCAGTGTTGGAGAATTCACAACTTCTGGAGGCAAGTTGTTCCACCGGTTAACTATCTTCATTGTTAGGAAGTTTCTCCTTAATTCTAGGTTGCTTCTCTCCTCGATTAGTTTCCACCCATTGCTTCTTGTTCTACTCTCAGGTGCCTTGGAGAATAGGTTGATCTCCTCTCTTCTTTGTGGCAACCCCTGAGATATTGGAACGCAGCTATCATGTTACCCCTTTTAACTAGATTAGACATACCCAATAACTGCTTTACTATTATTATTATTGTTATAATTTTTTAATTCCATCTTTGATATTTGTGGGTTATCTCAATGAGGCAAACATACCAAATACTCCACAACAACCCTGCAAGATGAACTCGGCTGAGAGAATGGCATTTCTTCTGTCCTACAATGTTTCTACAGTTCTATACATTTCAGTTGTAATGCTAAGACTGTAACCCGCCCGAATGGTATGAATGTTGTGTTTTTTAATTATGTATTGTCTTATATGTTAAAAAGTTTGTCTCCCCCTCCCCCTTGGATTGTGAGCCGCCCTGAGTCCCCCCAGGGAAAAGGGCGGCATATAAATAAACATCCATCTATCTATCTATCTATCTATCTATCTATCTATCTATCTATCTATCTATCTATCTATCTATCTATCTATCTATCTATCATCTATCTACATGCCCCAAGTAGGGGGGTTGGCATAGATGACCTCTGGGGTGAATTTCAACTCAGTGATTCTATGTATTAGCATTTCTGTAAAGCAATAGCCTCATCATAAATGAGCTCCATATATCGGCCAACTAGAGCCCAATTCCAGGAACACTTAATTCTAACAGTGGCCTGAAAATTAATTCATTCTGTCCCTTTTTCATTAGGCAGGGAGCCCAGACCGATAGGCACAAACCTGCCTCCAAGGAACACTAATTGTGGGGGAATGCTTTGTCGTCTTCTTGTTGAAAAGACCCTCTCTATAAACTTATAAAGTGATCTGCATTGATTTCTTCTTCCCTCCTCCTAAAACCTTTTCCTGTGCTGGTGCCCCCCCCCCCACCAACGCAATGTGCGTGTGGCACGCACCACACCCAACTGTGCATACAATAGCAGAGTTGGAAGGGACCTTGGAGGTCTTCTAGTCCAACCCCCTGCCTAGGCAGGAAACCCAATACCGTTTCAGACTATCCAACATCTTTTTAAAGACTTCCAGTGTTGGGGCATTCACAACTTCTGGAGGCAACTTCTGTTCCACTGATTAATTGTTCTAACTGGATGACCCCCTGTACTCCCACTTGCATGCACGCATGACCCCCGCCCCGCAGCCTCCTGGGAGCAAAAAACGGGCTGTGAGGAGGGGGCGTGGCATCCCCCCATGCCCAGGGGACCTCCCTGCAGCTTTCTGGAACCAAAAACAAGCCATGGGGGTGGGCACCGCCCCCGCGCCTGACCCCCACCCCTGTGCATGTGTGCCCTCCCTCCACCCCCATGCATGTGTGCACGTCTCCTGCATGCATCCCGCCCCCTACACATGCACAATGCAGCTGAGCTGGGGCAATGACTTGCGTGCCCACTAAAAGGGCTCTGCGTGGCACCTGTGGCACGCGTGGGATAGGTTCGCCATCACGATTTTAGGTTGCAAATCTGAAGGCAAGGATCTTCTGAACAGTTTTACAACAGACCAAATGTTTCTCAATCTTGGCAACTCTTAAGAAGTGTGGGCTTCAGCTCCCAGAATTCCCCAGTCAACATGCTTTCTAGGGAACTCTGGGACCTGCCTAAGTTTACATCTCTTAAAATTGCTAAGGTTGAGAAACAGTATTATTGGGAGTATAATCTCCATGGTTAAAACAAATTGGCATCCAATTTTGACTTCTTCTTTTTTTTTTTTGCTACAGTTGTTAAGCAAATCATAGTAGCCATGAAGTGAATCATGTGGTTGTTAAGCAAAACTGGCTCTCCCCCACTCTCCATTGACTTTGCTTGAGAAAACCTCTGGTTGCGAATGGTGATCGCGTGACCCCAGGATGTGGCAGCCGTTGTAAATACAACTATGCGGGTTGCCACGTCTCTGAATTTGTATCCCACGACGCTGAAGATGCTGCAGTCGTTGTAGGTGCGAGGTTGTATGTGGGTGTAAGTCATTTTTTCCCCAGTGCTGTTGTACCTTTGAACAGCGACTGAATGCACGGTGTTCTAACGTAAGTCGGGGACTGCCTGGGTACCCTTTGGAGCTGGAAAGCAGGATTTAGATCAGGGGTATCAAAGTCAAGGCCCATGGGCAGGATTGGCCCACCAGATACTTAAATCTGCCCCCGCGAAGCCAGCCTGGAAATAGCAAACGACCGGCCCACGGTACCAGAACAGGGCAGAGGGGGCCTCGTGCGTCCCCCTGTACCAGTGATGGATTCCTACCAGTTCGGACTGGTTCAGCTGAACTGATAGTAGCTTGGCGGCCTGGGTCGCTGGAACCAGCAGCGACCCAGGCATGCTACACCCCTGAACTGGTTCTCCGTATGCCTATGGCGTCGCCGTCTTGTTTTTTGCTTCTGCGCATGCGCAGAGTAATTTTCCTTGTACTGCACATAGCAATAGCAATAGCAGTTAGACTTATATACCGCTTCATAGGGCTTTCAGCCCTCTCTAAGCAGTTTACAGAGTCAGCATATTGCCCCCACAGTCTGGGTCCTCATTTTACCCACCTCGGAAGGATGGAAGGCTGAGTCAACCCCTGAGCCGGTGAGATTTGAACTGCCGAGCTGCAGAACTAGCAGTCAGCTGAAGTGGCCTGCAGTACTGCACCCTAACCACTGCGCCACCTCGGCTCATAATGTGGGTGCAGTGTCCATGAACAAACCGGCAGTAGCGGCTGCAGGAAACCACCACTGCCCTGCGCCCCATTTCGGCCAGCAGGGTGCTGCAGAAGGCTGTCAAGGCCGAAAACGAGGTTCGCGCAGGGGGGGGTACTGCTGCAGGAGGTGTCCGTCCTGTGTCCCCCCCCCCCACTCCCCAGGCTGAGCCATTGAGGAGAACTACAATGCTGATCCGGCCCTGCTCAGCAGTTACGACGCTGCGCTTGTCGGCTGGAAAGCCAGCAGCCCAGGTTCGAGACCTGAGCGCCCTGGGACAGGGTGAGCTCCTGTCCTTGCCTCGGCTCTTGCCAACCTCGCAGTTTGGAAGCATGCAAATGCGAGTAGATAAATAGCTACCACTTTGGTGGGACGGTAACAGCGCTCCGCGATGTCATACTGGCCACACGGTAACGTCTCGGTGGCTCAATGGCCTTGAGATGGAGATGAACACTGCCCCCCCTCCCCTAGAGTTGGCAACGGCTAGCGGAGTAAAATCCGCAGGGACTCCTTTACCTTTAAAAGGAGTAAATATTGTTCCAAATCCATTTCTTCCTCCAATCCGCACAGGTTTCTGTCTAAGAGTTAAGCTAAACGGCTGACAAAATCTTCTCTCCAAATTAAACCCAAAGAAAACGAAAGGCCGTCTCTGGAGGTCTCTTCTGAAAAGCAGGTGGGTGCAATCCTGAAACACAGTGGGAGGAAATAAATCGCACACCCATCTGTGGACGAGGACTTCTAAATTGTTTCCAAGGAAGTAAATGCAATCTGCCACTGTTGATAAAAGCCAGCAGCGTCCTACCTCGCAAGGTAACTTGAGAAGAGATTCACCCAAGCGGAACAAAAATTCTTTTGCCTCGTCTCCCGTTTCCAGGACAGGTCAGCATTGTGTGTCTCCGGGAAGCCCCAGAAACACTGAATGCAACATTTCTTCCCCATTTTTAATCCTCTCCATCTGGGCAATCGGAGGTAAACAGCCTCCTGATTTGGAGGGCCATTGCAGGGAGGCAAGATACGACGGGTCCAAAGGAATTCTCTTTAAATCCTAGTAAATTGCTGGAGATCCAGAATGTGCAACCTCTCACGATCGGATGAGTCAGTAAAACTGGGGAATACCTGGTGCCAGGGGGCGTTGCCCAAAGAGCTTATCTGACTCAATCCAATCATGAGAGGATAAGGTCAACCCATTCTGGATACTCCTCCCCCTTCACGATGGAGAATGGATACATATCACATAGACAGGCAGTCCTCGATGTACAACCACAATGGAGGCCCAAAATTTATGTTGCTAAGCGAGGCAGCCGTGCCTCATTTTACAACCTTTCTGTTCTGGCCTAGGCCTCCCAAGATCATGAAGCAACTCCTTGTCCTGATAAAACCTCTTTTGTTTAGGTTAAAGGGAATTCCTCCAACAGTCCAGCCAACAGTCTTCCAAGAGATTTCACAACGACAGGCCTTTATCAGGCTTGGATATCTTCTAAACACCACGCTGTAGCAGCAATTACTTGACGAGAAGTCAGGAACAGATCTTCACACTAATGAATTGGGAATAATTGTCTCCTGCAAACTCCACTCCCCTTTTTGCTTCTATTTATTTCCTATGGGAGGGATCATTCACTGTCCACCTTTACTCCCGAATCGGCCTTTGTTCCTTAACTGTTCCCTTCTCCTGGCAGCTCTGCGCACACAGAGAACAGGTTCCAGCTGTTCTTCTGCCCCACTGATGTCTGACTCCGGAGGCAGCTGATAACTGGCATACGGCCCTGGCCCCCTCTCTGCCTCCGACACAGAGCCCTCATCAGAGCCTTCCCCAGACTCCAGGACTGGCCCAGGTTCCTCCCCAACCTCCTCACTGTCTGAGTCCACCACCAGCTCCACTGGTGGACCACAACACTTTCTTTCCACCGTTGTTTAAGCGAATCACTGCAGATGTTGTGTTAGAAACACGGTTATTAAGTGAATCTGGCTTCCACATTGACTTTGCTGGTCGGATATTTGCAAAAGGTGATCACATGACCCAGGGACGCTGCAACGGTCATAAATACGAGCCGGTTGTGCCAAGCGCCTGAAGTTTGATCACATGACCATGGGGATGCCGCAAGAGTTGGAAGTGTCAAAAATGGTCGCAAGTAACTTTTTTCAGTGCCACTGTAATGCTGAACGGTCACAGTTCAAAGTTTAATGACCACTAAGCAGAGTCATCCACACGGTGACTCTGGCAGCAAATAGCTCAGCCTGACCTCAGCTCTTGCCTTTTTCCTTTTACATTTTTCTTTTCTTTTCAGGATGACAGTGGTGAGGCTCTGCCTCCCCTGACTGCACGTCCCTGGTGTGCGCACACTCACATGTGCACGTGTGGGTGCAAACATCATGCCCCCTTTGGAGAGTGTGAGTGAAGCCCCCCTTTAAGCGATGTGGATTTGAAGATTTGGCTCCTGTCTGCTTTTGTTGTTGTTGTTGTTTCTTTCATTCTGTTGTTCTTGTTTATTACTGAACTGTTTTATTCCTTTTTAATAGCATTACTTGTGAAACGTGATTTATTTTTTTAGCAAGTTTGTATACTGCCCTACAACTCTGGATATTTCATATCTCTCTCAGTGGTTTGCGTCTTCCTCAATCTCAGGTCTTCTATCAAAGGCCTCGGAGTTTGAGGATTCAATGTAGGATCTTAACTATTCCTGGCCCTGCACTCTTCTGTACAGAGAGCTCTGACCTCATTCCTGGCGTCTGTTCAAGCCCTTCTCCCAACTTAGGGGGTCACAGCCCCAAGTGCAATTCCCAGCACTGGCTCCATTTTGGCCTTGACTTTCCGCATCCTCTCTAGTTCCTCCTTCAAGCTCTGCTCCTTCTCCATCTCGTCCTATTCCTTCTTCCTGTAGCCATGGCACTTGGCATGGCTACATCTATCACCAACCTTGTTTTCAGGTGGTTGTCAGTGGTGGGTTTCAAAATTTTTTAGAACCTCTTCTGTAGGTGTGGCTTGCTTTGTGGGAGTGGCTTGCCGGCCATGTGACCAGGTGGGAGTGGCTTGGCAGCCATGTGACTGGGTGGGTGTAGCCAACTTGTAAAATGTGGTGAAACTCACTTAACAACGCTCTTGCTTAGCAACCAAAATGTTGGCTCAGAAACTCTGGCGTTTGAAGCACGCAAGTCTTAAAGCTGTCAAGTTACAAGACCCTCACACCCCTAACCCTTTAGGAAAAAAAACCCCAGGGGTGTTCAAACTTGACAACTTTAAGACTTGTGGATTTCAACTCCCAGAATTCCTCCTCCAGTCATATTGGCTCAGGAACTCTGGCATTGAAGTGTGCAAGTCTTAAAGCTGTCAAGTTACAAGACCCTCGCACTCCTAACCCTTTAGAAAAAAAAAACCCAGCGGTGTTCAAACTTGACAGCTTTAAGACTTGTGGACTTCAACTCCCAGAATTCCTCCTCTCGCTCTTCATCTTGATGATGTGGGGACGGGCAGGGGGGAGTGAGCTGGAACCGGTTCTAAATGGCATGGTAGATTTGTAGAATCTCTTCTATAGAAGAGGTTAGAACTGGCAGGAACCCACCCCTGGTCGTTGTCTACTACCACAATGTCTAATTGATTGGCTAATACCTGCCTGTCTGGCTGGCTCTGGAAGTCCCACCAGATCTTAGTTTTCTTATTCTGCACAAATTTCTGTGCAATCTCCCATTTGGACCTGGGACGCTTGTGTCTGGAACATACAAAAAGTAGAATAACAAGAGCTGGAAGGGACCTTGGAGATCTTCTAGTCCAACCCACTGCTCAAGCAGGAGACCCTCTACCATTCCAGACAAATGGTTGTCCAATCTTTTCTTTTTTTTATAAGTAAAGTTTTATTTTTATTTTTTGTTACAAATTTTAAATCCTTTTTGTAAACAAAGTGTTGTTGGGGGTTTCCCCCTTTTACATTCTCTCATATACATAATTCATTTTACATCATATTACCATTTCCAATTTCAGCCATATAATTTTTTAACTTCCCATATTTCTATCTTAAAACTGATTTTTCTTAACACATAAACAATATCATTTTTGCCCCTTCAAAAATAAACCAAATTTATCACTTCATTTTCTATTTGTTATTCCATTTTCTATAGGTAGCATATATCCTCAAATTCAATTTTAATACAATAAGCATTTTACTTAATTAGTTATCCACAATTAACAATGTTACTATAATTCCCTCACTTCTTATTTAGCTGCATATCATTAACAGTATTAACATATTTCATTTTATTCTATTAATATATCCTTTCTTTCCCTTCCTTCTTTTTTAACCATTTTCTCTTAGCTCATCTCTTACTCTCTTTAATGTTCCACTTTCATCAATTTTCTGGTTGTTCCTTTATCCCATTCTTAAATTCCTTCTTTTTTTTCTTTTCTTTCTTTCTACAATGTCTAGTTGATTGACTAATACCTGCCTGGCTCTGGAAGTCCCACATGATCTTAGTTTTCTTATTCTCCACAAATTTCTGTGGAATCTCCCACTTGGACCTGGGATGCTCGTGTCTAGCACGTACAAAAAGTAGAATAACAAGAATAACAAGAGCTGGAAGGGACCTTGGAGATCTTCTAGTCCAACCCACTGCTCAAGCAGGAGACCCTCTACCATCCCAGACAAATGATTGTTCAATCTTTTCTTAAAAACTTCCAGTGATGGAGCATCCACACCTTCTGGAGGCAAGTTGTTCCACTGATTAATTGTTCACCCAGTTAGGAAATTCCTCCTTAGTTCTAGGTTGCTTCCCTCCTTGATTAGTTTCCATCTGTTCCTTCTTGTCCTGCCTTCTGGTGCTTTGGAAATACACAGTGCAGATGTTCCTGTACACAATGCCGGCTATAGGTAATCCTCAACTTACAACTATAATTAGACCCAGAATTACGATCGTAAATCATGCTGATGGTTAAAAGGGGGTCATCGTGTGACCATGACTGATTCTATGACCTTTTTGTGGCAGTCATTAAGTGAACCCATTTTAGTCAACTGGGTTTTTTTTGCCTGAAACCAGAAGTAAAACACCAGTTCCTGGCCAAAAAACAACAATCACGTAAATCATCCTTTAAAGCAGTGTTTCTCAACTTTGACAACTTGAAGATGTTTGGACTTCAACTCCCAGAATTCCCCAGCCAGCGAATGCTGGCTGGGGAATTCTGGGAGTTGAAGTCCGGACATCTTCAAGTTGCCAAGGTTGAGAAACACTGCTTTAAAGCATCTAAACCAGTTGCCAAATGCCCAAAATCCAATGGTGAGGCAAACAGGACTTACAACCTGTTCTTGAAGTTACGATGGTTCCACTATCTCCATCTGATCACAATTCAGGTACTTGGCAAGTGGCTCGCATTTATGACGGTTGCATCTTGTCTTTACGCAATCACAACCTGCGACTTTCCGATCTGGCTTCTGATAAGCAAACACTATTCAGGAAGCAGATTTGCTTAACAACTACATAATTCACTTAAATGGCCATGTAATTCAATTAAAGTCCATGGTAAAACACTGGAAGTCTTTAAGAAGATGTTGGATAGCCATTTGTCTGAAACGGTATAAGGTTTCCTGCCTAGGCAGAGTGTTGGACTAGAAGACCTCCAAAGTCCCTTCCAATGGGGCAGCCCTTGAAGAGTATTCAGAGACTTCAACTCGTCCAGAATGCAGCCGCGCGAGCGATTGTGGGTGCACCTCGGTACACCCACGTTACACCTATCCTCCGCGAGCTGCACTGGCTACCGATCAGTCTCCGGATACGCTTCAAAGTGCTAGTCGTCACTTATAAAGCCCTTCATGGTATTGGACCTGGGTACTTGAGAGACCGCCTGCTGCCAATTACCTCCCAAAGACCCATTAGATCACACAGGGTCAGCCTCCTACGGGTTCCGTCCACCAGCCAATGCCATCTGGCTACTAGCCGGGGGAGGGCCTTCTCTGTGGCAGCTCCGGCCCTTTGGAACGAACTCCCTGCAGAGATTCGGAACCTCACCTCTCTCCAGGCCTTCCGGAAAGCCGTCAAAACCTGGCTGTGCCGGCAGGCCTGGGGTTGATGAGTTCCCTCCCCTCTCGACCTGTGTGGCTGTGTGATTCCTGGCTATTTTAACTGCTTGTATTGTGTTCTATGTTCCCTTTCCCCCCTTTGAGTTGTTCGCCGTCCTGAGTCCCTCCCGGAAAAGGGCGGCATATAAATAAAACAAATCTAATCTAATCTAACTCTGCTATCGTATTGCATTGAGTTGTTCTATGCGCTGGCTGGTGTCAGCTTTGATGGTCACCCCACTATAAAACAGATGTTGAGACGCTAGAAAAAAGTGCAGAGAAGAGCAGCCATGATGATGAGGGGACTGGAGGCTAAAACTAACGAAGAACAGATGCAGGGACTGGGCATGGCAAGTCTTGTGAAGAGAAGGACCAGGGGAGACATAAGAGCAGTCTTGCAATATTTGAGGGGCTGCCACAGAAGGGAAGGGGTCAGGCTATTTTCCAAAGCACCCTAAGGTCAGACAAGGAATAATGGCTGGAAACTGACCAAGGAGAGATTCAAATAAGGAGAAATTTTCCGACAGTGAGAGCAATCAACCCATGCAACAGAAGTTGCCTTCAAAAGTTGTGGGGTCTTCATCACTGGAGGCTTTCAAGAAGAGACTGGACAGCCCACCTGCCAGAAATAATGTAGGATCTCCTGCTTGGAAGGGGGGTTGGACTAGATGACCTACAAAGTCCCTTCCAACTCTGTTAAAGGCTTGATTTCCATTTACCGTTAACTCTTCCAAGCATAATAATCACCTTAAAATTGAAACTTTGGGACTCAGGTATGAGAGGTCAACTGAGCTGTTTTGGATGGAGAACCTCTTCATAAATGGCTTTCTAATTCTCTGTGATAAATCCACGTATCTAGCAGCCTTCTCAGCTTTTCATGGGAAAGTACAGTTAGTCCTTGACTTATGACTGGAATATAGCCCGGAATTATCTTTCTACGTTGTGTCATTCGTTAAGCAAAACACCATGCCTGATTTTATAATCTGTTTTGTAGCAGTCGTTAAGCAAACAAGGCAGTCGTTAAATGACTGATGCGGCCATTAAGCAAGTGCAGCGGTTGTTAAGTGAACCCATTGAACCCAATGGGTGTTTTTGATTGGAGACCAGAAGTAAATGCCAATTTCGGGCAACAAAAAGGTCGTAAATCAGAGTCAAATGACCTCAATATACCCCCATTAAGGTTTAAAAGAAGATCCATTACAGGTTTTCCACCATTCCCATATGTTAAGTTCAGCCAGTTTTGATCAATCAGAAAATGATTCTAGCTTGATCCGTTTTACAGGAATGTTGTATAGATGGTCCTCAACTTATGACAATTGAGCCCAACATTTCTGTTGCTAAGTAAGACAGCTTTGCCTCATTTTAAGACCTTTCTTACACAGTTAAGTGAATCATTGCAGTTGTTAAGTTAGTAGCACAGTTGTTAAGTGAACCCCATTGATTTTGCTTGCCAGAAGGTTGCAAAAGGTGATCACATGACCCTGGGATATTGCGACCGTCGTAAATATGAGTCGGTTGCCAAGCATCTGAATTTTGATCACATGATCATGGGGATGCTGCAGCGGTCGTGTGAAAAATGGTCATAAGTCACTTTTTTCAGAGCTATTGTAACATTGAACAGTCACTAAAACGAATGTCGTAAATTGAGGACTACCTGTAAACACCATTTCACTCTGATTTTAGTTAAGGAGAAGGGGCCAAAGCCACATTCCCCAGCACTTCCTGTGGCAGGAAGTGACTTATGTAGCTTCTTTTGCCTCCAGCTGATGACACTGTAATTTTTATAAACTATTTTGTCAGTTTTTAATTAGAAAAAGATAGAACTGATGGTAATAATAGGACTGAGATTTGTACAATAATAATGTTTTGAAAAGGAGTAGACTTATTTTAATAAAATATGATTATTGCTCATGAAACATTATCACTATGTTCGGCAACAGGCTTTGCCATTATTAATGAATTAATTGCTTTTGGGACATATGTAATACACTGAACTTTAGGTATGAAAGCCGGCTGGTGACTTTGGGCCAATCATCAGGAGACTCTGAGTTCTAGTCCCGCCTAAGGCATGAAAGCCGGCTGGGTAACTTTGGGCCAATCATCAGGAGACTCTGAGTTCTAGTCCCGCCTAAGGCATGAAAGCCGGCAGGGTGACTTTGGGCCAATCACCAGGAGACAGTGAGTTCTAATCCCGCCTAAGGCATGAAAGCTGGCTGGGTAACTTTGGGCCAATCACCAGAAGATGGTGAGTTCTAGTCCCGCCTAAGGCAGAAAAGCCGGCTGGGTGACTTTGGGCCAATCACCAGGAGACTGTGAGTTCTAGTCCTGCCTTATCAATGAAAGCTGCCTGGGTGACTTTCGGCCAGTCACTCTCTCATAGCCCAATCCACCTCACAGGACTATTTCTTTGGAAAAAATATAGTAGGAGGAAGGAGTACAGGTAAACTCAATTTACAACCATTTCTTTAGTGACTCTTTAAGTTATAACTGGTCCTCACACTTATAAATTGTGGGACCCTCCGCTTGGTCATGTGATCAAAATTATGGCGCTGTGCAATTAGCATGTGTTTAGTATGGATGCAGCATCCTTGCATCACGTGACAGCCATTTGAGGCCTACCCATTTGAGGCTTCGGACAAGCAAAGTGGGAGAAGGCAGATTCATTTAAGGACCACACGATTTACTTAACAACAGCCGCGATTCATTTAAGAAATGTGGCAAAAACTATCATAAAATCAGATGTGACTCTCTTTACAACCGCTTTGCTTAGGAACAGAAATCCTGGTTTCCATTCTGGTCTTAAGTCCAGGCCTACCTAGAGGTTGTCCTCGACTTATGACCACAATTGATCTCAACATTTATGTTGATAAGTGAGACATTGGTTGAGTTTTGCCCCATTTTATCACTTTTCCTTGCCACAGTAGTTAAGCGAATCCCTACAATCCCAGTTGTAAAGTTAGTTACCTGACTAAGTGAATCTGGCTTTCTCATTGACTTTGTTTGTCAGAAGGATTACCTGTATTAGTAAAAAAAGAGGCGAAAGATTTATACGATCTGAAGAGAAACCAGAGTATTAGTAATGTTTGCCACCTTGTGTTATTTATGAAAATAAATATGAAATAAAATTTCATCTATCCATCAATCCATCTATCTATCTTTATATCTATCTAATCTATATCTATCTATCTATCTATCTATCTATCTATCTATCTATCTATCTATCTATCTATCTATCTAATCTAAATCTATCTATCTATTATCTATTTATCTTTATATCTATCTAATCTATATCTATCTTTATATCTATTTAATCTAAATCTACCTATCTTTATCTATCTATCTAATCTAAATCTATCTATCTACCTATCTAATCTACCTATCTACCTCCTACCTACCTACCTACCTACCTACCTACCTACCTACCTATCATCTATCTATCTTTATATCTATCTAATCTATATATATATCTATCTAATCTAAATCTATCTACCTATCTTTATCTATCTATCTATCTATCTATCTATCTATCTATCTATCTATCTATCTATCTATCATCTATCTATCTTTATCTATCTATCTATATCTATCTTTATTTCTATCTTTATCTCTCTCTCTCTCTCTATCTATCTTTATATCTATCTATATCTATCTATCTATCTATCCATCCATCCATCCATCCATCCATCCATCCATCCATCCATCCATCCATCCATCCATCTATCTATCTATCTATCTATCTATCTATCTATCATATTTATGAAATTATAATTATGTTATAATAATATAAATACCCCAGAGGGATAGAAATAAACAAACAAATTAATAATCTAACTTGGTTTGCATATCAGGCTATGCCGCATGTTAAATCCAGTCTCTAGGTTTGTAAGTGCATGCACATCCGTTACTTCTCTTCCCATTCAATTGTAACCGCATGCAATCCTTTTCATAGGGCAGGGAAAAAAATCATCAGAAATAGCAAAGAAACTTTGAGCCATCCTGATTCACTGGATTTCTCCATCCTTGCACACTATGCTTGCTTCTGTCCCATCCATTCACCCCCTTGACACATTGCCTTTTTATCTTCAACAATTTTTTTAGTGGATATATATATATATATATATATATATATATATATATATATATATATATATATATATATATATATATATACACACATACATACACACACACATATATATTATATAATATAATTTTGTGGCGCCACGTCAAAGGCAGCCATCTTTTGCTGATAGGAAGAACAGTCAGTCAGCAGGGGTCTCCAATCTTGGCCACTTTAAGCCTGGCGGACTTCAGCTGGGGGTTGAAATCCACCAGGCTTAAAGTGGCCAAGGTTGGAGACTCTTGAATCAAGGCACACCTTGTCAAGTACAGGTGGTCCTCGACTTACAACCATTCATTTAGTGACTCTCTGAAGTTACAGTGGCACTGAAAAAGCGACTTAAAACTGGTACTTGAACTTATATAGCTATTATAGCATTCCCAATGGTCACTTGATCCCAATGGTCAGTTGAAGAAACTCAAAGCATTTGAAATGTGGATTTAGAGGCGGCTGTTACGTATAAGCTGGGTTGACAAAATCAGAAAGGAGGAGGGGATAAGTCGCCTGGGAAAGCCAAGGGAAAGAATCAAAGCCATTAAAAAGCAAAAGTCAGAATATTTTGGACATGGAATGTGACACCGAGAAAAATACGGCATCCTTCACTGAATCAATATAATACAATACAATAGCAGAGTTGGAAGGGACCTTTGAGGTCTTCTAGTCCAACCCCCTGCCTAGGCAGGAAACCCTATACCGTTTCAGACAAATGGCTATCCAACATCTTCTTAAAGGCTTCCAGCGTTGGGGCATTCACGTTATTCCTCCAGAGAAAGATTGAAGGCAAATGAGGTCCAGGCAGAAGAAGAACATCATGGCTTCAAAATCTAAGGGACAGGTTTGGACAAAATTCAGCAGCATTTTTTCATGCGTCTGTTGACAAAAATAGGATTGCCAGAATGATCGCCAACCTCCGATGACGGATATGGCACAAGAATAATAGTCTCTTAATCAACATTTGGGTGCTTGGCAACTGTCACGTATTTACGACGGTTGCAACATCCTGGGGTCCGTAGAATCGCCATTTGGGACCTTCCAGGTCGGCTTCCGACCAACAGCCAACGTGAGAAGCCAGTTTCACTTAACGACTGCTTGATTCACTTAACAGCTGCAGTGCTTTCCTTAACTATGGCAAAACTCACTTAACAACGGGTTTCTTTAAGAAAAATTCTGGTCCCAGTTGTCATTGCACGTCAAGAACCACCTGTAGGTCACAAGCCCAGTTATGTTTATGCTATTCTATGCAAGCCCAGTTATGTTTATGATATTCTATGCAAGCTAGGATCACTAATCTAGAGGTTTCTTTACAAACCAACATCCTGTCACCCAAAACCCACTACACAGTATATGAAAAATGTACACATAAACTCTCAGCTCCAGATCTGCCAGAAATTTTATAAATATGAACTTGAGCCTCCAATTCTTATTGCCTCTTATATGGGTATAAGCCCCATGATACTCAAGGGGATTATCTTCCTATAGGGATAAGATTTCCCGGGGGGGGGGGGGAAAGAGGTGTGTGTGTTGTCAGTGATGGGTTCTGGATCCCATTCCAACATGGACATGGACGTCTTAGAGACTCTGCGACACTCCAGCTGCTCAGCGGAGCGCAGGTGCTGTATGTGCCATGCGCAGAAGCGCCGAAGACTTAAAAGACCGGCAAGGAGCTCAGGTGGGCGGGCGGGCCCTCCGGAGCATCGTACCAGAATGGTATCCGGTGTTCCGGGCAGGCTCCAGTACACTCGTACCGGGGTGTACCGTCTGCAACCCACCACTGGTGTGTGTCATGCATATCTACCCAGAGTTGCCTTATAGATGAGATGGGCGACATATGACTCTAATAAACAAATCGACAGTCTTTGCACCATCAAACTCTTCCTAAAACCCAGAGTGTACGGGTAAGTCCTCAGCCTACAACTACAATGGAGCCCAGAATGTATGTTGCTAAGTGAGCAGTTTGTTAAGTGAGTTTTGCTCCATTTTACAACTTTTCTTGCCACATTTGTTCAGCGAATCACTGCAGTTGTTAAATTAGTAACACGGTTGTAAAATGAATCCGGATTCCCCATCGACTTTGTCTGCCAGAAGGTTGCAAAAGGGGATAGCAATAGCAATAGCAGTTAGACTTATATACCGCTTCATAGGGCTTTTAGCCCTCTCTAAGCAGTCTACAGAGTCAGCATATTGCCCCCAACAACAATCCGGGTCCTCATTTCACCCACCTCGGAAGGATGGAAGGCTGAGTCAACCCTGAGCCGGTGAGATTTGAACAGCCGAACTGCAGAACTGCAGTCAGCTGAAGTAGCCTGCAGTGCTGCATTTAACAACTGTTTACATGACCCCGGGACACTGCAACCGTCATAAATATGAAGCAGTTACCAAGCTTCTGAATATAAATCACAGGGATGCTGCAACGGTCATAAATGGGGGGGAAATGGCCATAAGTCACTTTTTTCAGCGCTGTTGTGACTTTGAATGGTCACTAAATGAATCGTTATAAGTCTAGGGACTGCTTCTATGGACAGCAACATCATCTCCCATCCAATCCATTCAGCCGACAGGAAGGAAAGGGAGAAAATGGAAGTCTCTCTCACCTCACACCTTTTAATTAATTTTAACAATTCTAGCCTCTATTTAACTTTTTAAATATTTTATTGCACAACGCCTCTGTGAAGAAAATGGGTGGATCTTAAATATGATTGACTGATAAATTATCGGTGGGGAGGGGCATAGAGGAAAGTGATTCGCGGGTATTTACCTGGGATCCACCTACAAAACTTTGGGACAAAAGGCAATAAAACAGAGAGCCAGTTTGATTCTAGTGTTAAGGCACCAGGTTTAAAAGCAGGAGACGAGGAGTTATTAGTACTGCTTTATAAAACCACAGCAAGATCACATCTGGAATAGCGCATCCTGTTTTGGTCACCACATTACAAAAAAGAAGCTGAGACTTTGTAAAAAGCGTAGAGAAGAGAAACTAGGACGATTAAAGGCCTGGAGACTATCAATCGATCAGAATGGAGCTGGAAGGGACCTTGGAGGTCTTCTAGTTCAGCCCCCTGCTCAAGCAGGAGACCGTATACTATTTCAGATAGGCGGTTGCCCAGTCTTTTCTTAAAAACCTCCAGTGATGGGAGTTTTTTCCAAGAGGCAACTGGACTTTCTGGTTTTTCTTTGAAGACTTCTTGGATGAGAAGTGAAACGTCTTTCAAAGGAAAACCAGGACGTCCTGTTCTCTCTTGAAAAAGCACTTTTGGAACAACCACGACCTGGATGATTGAGAATCTCCATAGACCTCCAGGGATGGAGCACCTACACAACTTCGAAAGGCAAGTTATCGCACTGGTTAATTCTCCTCGCTGTTAGGAAGCTTCTCCTTAATTCCAGGTGGCTTCTCTCCTCAATTAGTTTCCAATCATTGTTTTCTCGTTTTGCCTTCTGGTGCTTTGAAAAAAACAAATTGACCTCATCTTCTTTGGGGCAGCCCCTCAAATATTGGAAATACTGCTATCATGTCACCCCTAGTCCTTCTTTTTTCCAGACTGGCCATAGCCAATTCTTGCAACCGTTATGGGCTAGTCTAGAGAAAAGGACTAGGAATGACATACCAGCGTTACAATATTTGAGGCCACAAGGAAGGGTTGGGGGTCAACCTATTCTCCAAATCACCAGAAGGCAAGACAAGAAATGATGGACGGAAACTAATGAAGTAGAGAAGCAATCTAGAAGAAAGGAGAAACTGCGTGACAGGGAAAACAGTTATCCAGTGGAACGGCTTGCCTCCAGAAGGTGTGGGTGCTCCCATCACTGGAGCCTTTTAAGAAGAGACTGGACAGCCACTTGTCTGGAATGAGATAGGATCTCCTGCTTGAGCAGAGGGCTGGACTAGAGGATCTCCAAGTTCCTTTCTGACTCTATTCGGATTGATTGATAGACCTTTACTCTTCCTAGTTTAATCATCTTTGTCATCCCTAGGGGGTTGGACTAGAAGACCTCCAAGGACCTTTCCAGCTCTATTCTATTCCAAAGAGTTCCAGTCCTGCCTTAGCCATGAAAACCGACTGAGTGACTTTGGGCCATCCCAAAGTCGTCGTTGTGGGAAAAACAAGAGGCTGGATTTGTTCGCCACCTTGAATTATATTGTTTATATGCATATGTATCTTTATATGCATATGTGTGTATATAATTTATGTGTGTGTGTACGTGTACACACACAGACACACAGACACAGACAGACACAGACACAGACACACACACATACACACACGGTTTTCCTGAAAATAAGACAGGGCCTTAATTTTCTTTTACCCCCCCCAAATAAGGCCTTATTTTTGGGGAGGTCTCATTATTTTTGAGGTGCAGAAGGCGGCCAGGGTGGTCACCTCATGGCTGCTGCTGTGTTGCAATATTTTTGGGGAGGGCTTCTTTTTGGGGTAGGGCTTATCTTATCGCATGCGCTCAAAAGCCTGGGCTTTTAGGTAGAGGACAGGGAGGCCTGGAGGAACATTTTCCAGGGGGTGGGAGTGGGGTGGGGTTGGCAATGGGTCGGACACGACTTTGCAACCAACACCCACACATACAGACACACTCTCAAGGCGGGGAATAAACCCAGTCTCCTGTTTTAAATCAGTAAATAAATCAGTAAATAAATAAATCAGTAAGTAAGTAAATAAATAAATAAATGTATGCCAAGGCAGGATACAAATAAACGAAATAAATGAAGTAAAGAGAAAGCAGGAGAGAGTTACCTTTTTTTGCAGCAGCAGGAGCGGCGGGGGAGGGGGTCTTCCCCAAATTGCCCCCCCCTTCTCTCCCCAAATAATAAAATAAAATAAAAGCGTCGTGTGTTTTAATGTCCCCCCCCTCCTCCTCCTCTCCCTCCCCTTCTTCTCCCAGCCTTCGCCCGGACCCTCCCCAGAGACGTGAAATTGACTCAAAGAGGCCGGAGCGGCGGCGGCGGCGGCAGCGGCGGCAGGAGCCGCACATGGCGGAAGGTGGGGCTCTCCCCTCGCCGGCCAACCAACCTTGAGCCCGGGTGGGCTCCGCCCCGACGGCAAGGCTGGGGCGGGGGGCGTTGGGCGAAAGCGCCGCGCTTACTTTAGGCTTTCCCGGCCAAGTGGCGACAATGTCTCTTTTGGCGAGAGTGGCCAGGAAGCCGGCGGCGGCGGCAGGAGCGGCGTTGCGGAGCCCCGGCAGGAACGGGCGAGCCGGCGGGGAGACCTCTTAATAAAAGTGGGGAGGCTTTAAAACGGACCATCAAAAAGAGAGAGAGAGAGAGAGAGAGAATCTAGCTACCTTTTCTTTCTTTCTTTCTTTGCTGCTTGTCTTTTTCTTTCTTTCTTTTTTTTCTTTTCCTCTTTTGATTCCGGAACGGGGGATTTAAAAGAGAGAGAGAGAGAGAGAAAGGTGGGGAGCATGTTTTATCCAGAATCACGTGCGTTTCCAAGCAGGATGGGCATTGCTAATTCCTAATAAAAAAAAGAAAATCCTTTAAATTGGGATTTTAAATTGGGTGGGAGGGAGGGAAGGAAGGAGGGAGGGAAGGAAGAGAAAATCGGCACCCCTGTGCACTCACCTTGCATTTCCCCCCCCGTATATTCACACACACACACACACACACACACACACACACACACACACAAGCGTGAGAGCGCACACACCCCTTTGCTTTCCTCCTCCTCCTCCTCCTGCCTCCTTCTCTCCATCCTCCCCCCCCCCCTTGCAATGCTGCTTGTGCCGCTGCGCCTCTTATGTTCTTTCTTTCTTCTCGGTTTATATATAAGGGGAGCTTCCCTCGTCATTGTTAGAAGAAGAGAAAAGTAGAAGTGGGAATAAAAGCAGGAAAAGTAAAAAATAAAATAAAATTGGGGGTGGGGGGCGGAAGGGGAGAGGGGGGAGGCGTCTTTTTCTCTCGCAAGTGAGAAACCTGTTGTGTGAACGGGGCGAGGGGCGTTCTTGGGAGTTTGCTGGGGAGCGAAGAAAGGGGGTGGGTGGGGAGGAAATGAAATGGAAGTACTCCAGAAAAGGAGTTCAAAGGATCCGTTTTATTCATCTGTTTGTCTTATGTTTTTTTTAAAGGAGAAAAAAAAAACCTCGGCGGGACAGATTCTGTTTAACAAAAAAAAGAGAGAGAGAAGATTTCAAGAAAGAAAGAAAAGGCAATAAAAAAAGCTCTTTAAAACTGGAAAATTCGGACTACACCCTACTGTATGTATGTTTGGAACCTTCTTTTTTTTTTAAAGAGAAAAGTACATTTATTTGATTTTAGCGAAGAGGAGGAGGTGGAAGAAGAGGAAAAGAAAGAATTCCTAATTTAATTCTGTTTCTGGGCAACTGCTTGCCATCTGGGAAAGAAAGCGGTGGGCTCTTTGAAAAGCTCTCCCCCACCCCTTCCCAAAAAATAAAATAAAATCAAAACCAGGAATTGTTTTAATTCCTCCTTCTTCTTTTTTGTGGCTGTTGCCAGGGTTAGACATGGCAGAATCCAGAAGTGATTTCTCTTGAGACTTTCCTCTTGCTGACTTGACAGCTTTTTCTTGCCTTTTTGCCTTCTTGGTGAGATCTGGGAGATGGTTAGAGAGGGGAGGGAGTGATTTATTTCCATTAAGCGACTTTTTCCTCTGGAATTTTTTTTTTTGCCCCTCTCCTCTTTTTGAAGAACCCCCCCTCTGTGGGTGAAGGTCCTTCCAGCCAGGATGGCTGCACGCCTACAAAGAGTTTAAGAAGGGGAGCACAGGAGGAGAAGGAAGTTTGCAGAGCGCTCCTTTTTAGGAGAGAAGGGGGGGAAAAAAAGGAAAAAAAGAGCAAAACAGACTTACCCCCCCCCTCCTCCCCCATTCGAAAGCTTGTGATCCCGACTCTGGATCACTTTGCAAGGAGCTTCCGAAACCTGGATGGACCGTAGGATGCTACGCCACTTCGTCCCTAAGAAGATCTTAAGAACTGCAAAGGTACACAGAATCTGCTCCATCTCCGTGCAATAAATCAGGAATCCCAGTTTTTTTTTCCCTCCACACCCCCCTGCAAAAAAAAAATAAGAAGAAAAAGAAGAAGTTGGCATCCCGCAAAGGGGGGCGGGAGGGGGGGCTGAGAGAGAGAGAGAGAAAGCCAGACGGAGGCGATTACAGGGCTGGTGACCCCTGCCACTCACCCCCAGACATTTTAAGAAACATGCCAAAATAAAAAGGAGAAATGAACTGGGGTCCTTCTTCTTAAAGCATCAAAAAAAGCGCTGCAAAAAAACAAAAGGAAAGGAGAAGAAAAAATAGGAGAGAGAAAAAAATCTCTCCCTCCACCCCCCCCCAAAAAAAAGAAAGGAAGAAAGAAAGAAAGGAGGAGGTTAAACCGAGCGCCAATCAAGTAAAATGCAACTTTCGGAGGTAGCGGCGCTTGTGGTCGCCCTCATTGGGGTTTGTGTCTGGACGGAGGACGGGAGCAAAGTTATCTCGGATCGCTTCGCGGTGTACTGGAACAAAACCAATCCTAGGTAAGTTTGGGGGGGAAAGTGGGACCAAGCCGAGCTTGGGGGTGAAAAAAAGGGGGGAAAAGCTTTTTGTCTGTCCTCACTTGAGTTTGAATGGGGTGGGGCTCTGGGGGGGGGGAGAAGAGGTTGGGGAATTGAGGGAGGGGGTCCTTGGACTTTCCCAGCAGTTTGGGGTTTTTTTGGGGTGTGGGTGGGGAACATTGGACAAAGTGGAAGGAAGAAGAGAAGTTTTCCCACTTTGGATGCCTGAAATGGAGGTAGAAATCTTGTCTCTGGCTCCCCAACCCCCTTTTGCAAAAGACATTAACTAGAAAAATTGCTGTAAAGAGACCGCTGGAGGAAATATTTCCAGCTCAGTTCAGGAGGGGAAAAATTGCTCCTTCCAAACTATCAACCTTATTATTATTATTATTATTATTTAAAAAAATGCATCCCACACTGTGGATTGCTAGTGCAGAGAGGACAGAAGTGGAGTTTGAAAGTGGAGTTTTTATCCTGTCTGGTGTGAGGAAGATTAACCTACAAACTCTTGGGAAGTGACCTGGTTGGGTTTTTTTTTATAAAAATGACCCTTTTTTTTGTGGGGGTGGGGGCTAATTTTTGGCTGGCAGAGAGATGCTATTTTGATCTCTTTCTAGCTCAGCTCAGTTCTGGGGTCATATCTGGGTTTGCCTGGAAGTTCAGATCAGGCAAACCCATCTTCCTAAAATTTGTCATGATGATTGCAAATAGTATACTACTAAGGGCTGGAAGAATACCTCGCATAAAACACTTTTGGTCTCTTTTTTGCAAATTGATATTTGCTTAGTCATCGTTGGGAGGGGTGGCATTATTGTGAATGCTTATTCCTGGATATATATTTTTTTAGCAAAAAAAATGGGTCAGGTCGTCTTTTCTCTTACCAAAGTCCCCGGAGGCCAAGAACGCTTGGTTTGCTTAAATTTCACATCCCTTTGCTATTTTCAGGCTAACTTGGATATATTTCACTGGGGTGCCCTCTGTCTCTCATCTCTTCCCCCCATGCTTCAAATCCCCCAAATAATTCAACATTTGGGGGGTATGGACACACAAACACACACGAACATACACACACTCGGTCACGGACAACCAGCTGTCCTACATTTTGGCACCTTGTTGAAAATAAGAAATATTTAAATCAGTCATCCAGAAGTCAGTTCTAGGAAGTCATAAGACTGTGCAGCCAAGGAGAACAATTTTCTGAAGCGGTGCAGACTGTAAAATCAATTATATGTCACTTAAGGTCTCGATCTTGTCAAATTAAAACAGTTTTCTACTGTGCCTCTCTCGCTTTCTCGCTCTCCTTAACCACTTTGGATGGAAATATGGTTTTCTTTTCGTTCTTTTTTTTTTTAACTTGCTGGACCAAATAGGCAGACCTTATTATCTTTCCCCCACCACAGCCCGAAGAGGAAAGTTTTATATTTCCAATTTAGATGGGGGGGTGGGTGGAGGAGTTGCCTTAATGTTCCTGTAGGATATTTCTAAATGTGACGGCACTTAAAACTGAGCAATTTTTTTTTGAAGAGTCAGGCTGGCAAATGTTAGAAGCTCACCCAAAGATGGTGACCGAAAATGGATTTTTGGTGAAGGGCACGGTAGTTGATTATATATTTTTTGTTCGGGGGGATGGGTGGGTGGGTTAGATTGTTTTTGTCCACTTCTGATATAAAGAGCCCTAATTGGCAAACTGGTTGGGTTATAATGGTCAGGTAAACCCAAGAACGTGGGGCCTGTTTATGCCACCCTGGTCCATGCCTTTCTGTAGTGTACCCGGCTTGTAATGTGAACTCAAGCAGTGTTTAAATGAGTCCTCTGACTCTTCCTAGGTCCAAAGTAGAGCTAAGCATTCAGAAGTGACTTTTTTTCCCCCTTGCTTGAGGGGCTTATAACAGCTTTCTGAAGTAGCTGAAACAGGCTGTTGGATGACAGCCAAATCTTTGATTGCTCATAATGGACAGGATCTTAACCCCAAAAATAACAGCGTCTTCCTTTAATCTTAGCAAAACGCCAAGCCCACCCTCTAAATTTAAAAAAAACAACACAAAAACTTTCGGAAAAAGTGATTCTTATCCAGCCTCCATTGAAGGAGAAGCTTGCATTAACTTTCCCTCCTCCCCCCCCCCCCGGTCCCCGTTTAGTATTTCATACATTGAATTTAGTGTTTCTAAATGGTGCATCCCTTCTGAATCTTTCATGGGTGCATCATTTTCTCTTTAACTCTTGAAATCTTAGGAAACCTTTCCCCCCCCCCCTTTCTTTTCCTTTTGGCAATTTGAGCCCAACTATAAAAAAGGGAACAAGGAGAAATTCCTCCTTTATTTACCCAGACGAAAAGACTAGTTCCCCAATGCAATATTCATTTATTTAGAGCAAAAGCTAAAAAAAAAAAAAAAACTCCCCACAAAATTAGCAATCCGTGGAATACTTTTAGGGGAGCCACAGTAAAATTATCCCTGCGGGTTCTTTTTTCTTTTTTCTTTTTTTGTGAGTGCCTTGGCTACGGTGGAGGGTTTTGTGTTTCTTGGCACAAGTTGTGTTGTGACACTTGTTTTCAGCGCCTCTTAGCTACCTGCTGATGTATCAGGGCTATGCTAATGCGTGCAGAAATGGACCGGGGTGTCATCCGATTATGGAAAGGCCCGCAAGAGACGGAAAGCTTGGGATTCTGAATTGTTCGCTGGCAATCACTTTTCACCTAAAAAATAATAATAAAAAAAAATCTCCCCATTGGATATGAATGCCCCAACCTGCAGATTTCTGGGGGCTCTTAATGGAAGGGTATTCTTGGTTTGTTCACAACTCAGAGTCTTTACGAGATAAATCTTTTCTTCTCTGCCCTTCTTGCCATGGGGAATAAAGAGCTTCATTCTCCAACAAAATGTTTTGGGTTTGAAGGAAACGGGGAGCTGATTTCAAGGCAAACCTGCATACTGTAAGGACATAGAAGAGAAGTTTAGAGGCCATCTTGGAGGTGATGGCTGAGATTCGAGGGAAGTTATCTCTGGAGACCATCATATTCTCGTGGCACTTGCTGTCTTCTGCAACCAACTTTTGGTCTTTTGCCACCATAGTTTAGTAACCCGAAGCACTGGGCATAATTTAATCTTTTCAATTTGGGGGCAATAGGGTTGGTTGGTTGAGGCCAACCTACTTGAGTCACATTGATTATTTTTCTCACGGAGAAATTATCCATTTGTTTTACTAGCCATTAACTTCTTTCATCCCCCCCCCCATTTCCCCACAGTTTGCATTGCTATTTCCACTTTTTCCCCCTCACCTCAAAATCCCAAAGAGATGAATTTGTCTGATTTGGACTGATTTTTATTTTTATTTTATTTTATTTTTAAAAGCCGGTGGGCCACTGATCTTCATTGAACCTCGTCTTAAAAAACGCATCCTTTATTTTGTCCATGTTTCTTTGGCTTTCTTTGTGTGATGTGGGAGATATTTTATGGCAACTTGATTTTCCCAGGGTTTATTTTTGGGTCTGGCCCCTCCCTCCCATTTCTTACATCATTGATAATTATGATTATCTACTTCCTGATTCTTGGCTTTGTAAAAATTAGTGGGGCCCGTTAGTGGGAATATCTGAAAGGTTCTGGATGCAGCTTTGAAGAGAAATGTGAAATATTTGGAGTCGCTGTTCTGTTTCCCTACCCAAAAAATTAGAAAATGTTACAAACTCTTATAAATTAAAGAAAAAAAATGTGTCTAATGCAGAGCCACTAGAACTAAATATTTTTTTTTTATCATCTTACCAGTACTTTATACATAGTTTGAGCGAATGCTGGTGAATTGTCCTAATAATCATGCAGATTGTGGCTGTGTTATTTTTCTGTGAATTTGCCTACTTCCTAGTTTATTCTCATAGTGTTAGCGTTCGCAGGTAAAACTTAACCATCCTGACCACAATTGCTCTTTCCTCTTTCCCCAAAACCAAAGCAAATCAGATGTGCAAAAATAGTTTGCAGGGAGAGGGGTTGCAAAGAGGCCGGTTTTGATTCTAACTGATCACAATCGCAAAATCCAGCTAGCAGTTCTTTCACATTTCATGGTGTCAGTTTTCTGGAAAGTGTGTCAGTTGTGTTGAAACTTAAGTGAGTAAGAGTTTGTATCGCTAGGACAGTGCTGGGCGAGCTCCCCTACCCTTTAGATTGATTGAGGGAATCCTTTCCTAAAGAACTTGGAAAATAAGAATTTCAAAGTAGATCTTGCTCAGTGCTTGAGGGGAAAAAAAGATAGTCCCCCCCCTCTTTAGTTTTGAATAATATCCATAACTGACTGAGATAGTTTCAGCCGCTGAAAAATAATGGTTTGTGGTTCAATAGTAGGAAAAAAAGATCCTCAATAAGATGAATGCACCTTGGTCTGAAATTCTAGATTTGCGTATAAATCCACCACAAAGTCCTGAATGTACAGTGGAAATTAGAAAACTGAAGAGATGAAGTCAAGATAATATACCGTTTTTCCCCCTCTTGGAAGGCTGAGGAAGACCCGAAGATGTAAAAATCCCACAAAATCTTCCACGTCTATAATTTCCCTTCTTCTGCAGCTCTCTTTCCCCCTTTTATTATTCCCCTCTGAAAGCCACCGTTTCTCGTCTTGTGGCACATTTGCCTCCTCGTCTGAGGAAAGGGGATGCCTTCCTTGATAATTGTGTCTAAATTAAAAATCAATTGTAAATTGAGACACCGGGAACTTCGCCCATTCTGAATGTAATTTTTGATCCCCCGCAGGCATTCTTGATATCACCGACCCGTCAGCGTGTTTTTATGTGGTGGCCACGGGTCTGGAGAACATTTGAGAGATGTTTATTAAATATGTCTCTGCGTAGGCTGTTGATTGAAATATCGGCAGGTGGGAAAGGTTAGGCGTTAGACAAGGGTGGAGAGTCCCGTGTGTGTTTAAAATGATGTGTGTGTGTGTATTTGGGGTGGGGGCGGGGTAATGGTGGTGGAGTGGTGTTTTTAATCTGAAATTCCTCAAGCCAAGCTGAGGTTGAATTTAAAAAAAAAACTCTAGGCGTCGTAGAAACCTGCTGTCATCCCAGAAAAACGGCCGCCATATTACATTTCCAGCAAGGAAAAACATCCTGAGATAGGTTTGCTTCTTGAGCAGAATTCAACTTGCGGCTTCCAATAAGCCAACTTGAGATTCACAAAGAAGACTAAGGATGGTTGTCCACTTTGGAGCACCAAACTTCACGTACGGCCAAGAAAATCTTTAAGGATAGCTTCCCTCTGGCTTTCCTCCTGCCACCACCTTTCTTTTGGTAAATTTAGGAATATCCCTTTGCACCAGAACAGCATTCGATGTGAAATATCAAACGTATTTTGCAAATAGGTGTGTGTTTTGTCTGGTTCGCAACGCTGTGCCGAGTTGCTTTCTTTACTCTGGAGGTGTGCAGAAGGATTCCTTAACTGGTAATCATTTGGGTCAAGAGGTTGGCCTGTCTTCTGATTGTAAAATTCCCAAGGGTTCAAACGACTTTGGGTTGAGTGTGGATAGATGCCAAACCCAAGTGCCTGGAAAGATTGGGTGGTGACCCATAATTCGGTGTAGGTAAAACCCCTGTGATTTTGGTGGTGGGTTTTTTTTTATCTGGGAGCTGGATGGGCTTCGGAGTCAAGATGTCCCCATTCCGTGCAAGAGCTGAGATGCTGTTAGAAACCCAAGCACATTTCTGTTCTTTGTGATGGTCTGACCAGAGAAATCATTTCCAAAGTATCAGAGATAAAGATTTGTCATTGTTGTTCACGCCACCTGCCACAGTGTAATGGGCAGTTTTAGTGTAATTCTAGAATGACAGCTTCCTTGCTACCAGATGAATTCCCAAGGAGACCACTACATAGCTATCTATCTATCTATCTATCTGCAGAAGGAAAAAGTGGAGGGGAAATAGAGAGATGGGTAAATGGTTGGCTATTTTCTCTCTCAATTGGCAAACGCAGATCCATCCCATTATTTTATTTTCCTTTGCCCTCCTGGCCTGTATTTAGCCACACAAATGTTTCTCTTGTTCAATTGTTGTTATTATTTCTTCCCAAAGAGCTTTCACTGATGGGACTGTTGTTTCAATTCTCCCAGTGTCTCTCTCCATCCTTCTCTTCTCCCCCTCAAATATAAATGACTCGAAATTCTCAGCAAATTTGTAGAATTACGGGAAATCAGTTTGCAATCTTGTGAACATTTCTGGAGACGACCACCGGGCTGTGAGTTGACTCAGATTTCTCCGCAAGAGAATGAATGGTGTTAAAAGATTCATCTGCTGATCTGAATAAATTCTTAAGATCAGTTTTTGGTGGTTCCACGAAGCTTCCTAATTTCAGAAGAAGCTTCCTAATTTCAGAAGGAATCGGATGCTTAGGTACTGCATTTTGGGGGGAAGGAATAAGGGAGAGAGTGTCTTCTCCTCAAATCACCTGTGATTTCCATTGTGGTATCTCACAAACACAAAAGATGAAGGCATTGGAAGCAAACTGAAGTTAGGATCTTTGATGGTGAACCACTATAAGAGAGAACTCTGAGGATGGGAAGGAAACAACAGCAACTTGGAGCTTAATTAATAACAAGCACATGTAGACTTCAGGGTTCCTCTTCTCTGGAGAAGAGATGGCTTTCAGTCTGGCATTCTTGGAAAACGTTTTTTAAAGACCCCATCTGAGTGAAATGGCTGATAAATAAGCGTTGAGCTGGTTCAGTGTCTAAGCTTCTGCCTATTCATCTTTTATCTTCTCAAGAAGAAACCTACCTTTTGAGGTTCATCATGAATTTTTCTTGCTGAATTCTATCCCACTGTATTGATAATTTAATTTAGTAAGTAAAAAAAATGTAACTGCGACAATTTGTGGGGTTTCCCCCCCCCTTGACTCTGCTTAATGTTTGGGGTACTTCACCCAGCCCTTTCTTGTGATGGTAGCTTCATCCTTCTGAAGATCCATTATGGTCTTCAATTGTTCTGAAATAGGCAGGCAGGCAAAGAATGGGATGGGCAAGAAGGTATGAAAAGAAAATCAGAAAGATGATTTCCTCCCCTCCATAATCTTTTTGTTTGGCTGAAATCAGGGTTGGAAAGTCCCTGATTTCTCCACCACTAACAACAAAATAATTCTTCTTTTGAAGAACACGGGCGAAATAAGAGGGTACAGCAGAAAAATCCAGCCTAACTGAAAACATCTCCCTATTCTTCCTGTTCTGGAAGAGTGACACCATCATTTCTTCCATTTCTTTTATTTATTTAAAAGGTTTGTGTGGCTGCCCGTCTTAAAACACAACCAATACCTCCCTTCTGATGTAGTTGCTATAAAAAGCCATTTTTTTACAGCAAAATTGAGACCCACAGTCCATCTGGAGGCGTTCAATTCTTCCACCATCTTTATTCTCTTCTCCAAGCGGTGGAATTTCTCTCTCTCTCTTTTACCTATCCTCTCCTTATCAATTAAATAAAACTATTGATTAAAAGTGTTTGCTTACCCGTTAACAATCAAAAAGATTCCATGGTCTACAGCACAAGTCAAGCCAAAAAAAAAAAAAAAAAATCCACGGTGAAGATACGGAAATCTCCGTGGCATAGAATGTAGTAGTCCTCCTCATCAATAACAAACAATGGGTAAAAAAAAATAACCAGAATAGCCTTCAGAGACAACCAATTAGGGTTGGCGCTAAATTAAACTACCTTTCTGGAAAAGGTAGGAATCTGTGATTATAATTCCCAAAGTGGATTTCAGGTTAAGATAAGTGGGATGAACAACATTCTTTTCCTATTTGGTTTCTCCTCTCCCCACAAAAAAAAACCCGCAACACAATTTATGGAAGATATCTACAAAGTGTGTCCTTATTAGGACCCACGGTATATTCCATCACGGATTTTAAAGAAGCTGGATCTCCAAGATTGCGTTGTTTTCTAGACAGAACACAACAATGTTAAGACAGGAAGGAGGAATGTATCGTGGCCACTCAAGTTACAAGCTCTTGTTTGCTTTCTTTTTTTTTCCTTTGGTCAAGTTTCTAGTCCTCTTTGTTTGTTTGTTTTTGTTTTTAATTTTTTAAAATGTTTTCGTAATCCCCACCCACCGCATCCCTATAGTCTAAAAGATGATCACTATAAACCGTTTACAAATTCTAGGGATTATGAGGGTGACATGTTTGTTTTCTGATGGGAAAATGTACGGTGGCCACTCAGTTACAAAGCTTGTTTGCTTTCTGATGAGAGAGGTATCTCAGCTTATTTCCCCAGTATACCCTTGACTATAAATCATAGAAACCTTTGCAGGATTATGCAGGGAGGGCCTATTTTTTGGTGTGTGTGTGTGTGTGTGTGTGTGTGTGTGTGTGTGTGTGTGTGTACGGTTATTATTTTGACCTGCTCTTGCACGTACATTAACATTAATTCCTTGCTACATTTCACCCTTGTTTTCCATTCATCCTTTAAAGGGGTTCTGTGTCCCCTTTTCAGGGTAGGGAATCTCTCATCTCCCTGCCCAGCATCTTAACTTCAAGTGGGTCCATTTATTCTCAAATCTTCGCTCTTGATTTCCCCAGATCCAATTTAAACCAAACCTTTTCTACCGGCTTTCACTGGTAGAGGGGGGAAAAAAAATATAACAAATTTCCCTGCTCCTTCCTCCCACCCCCCCGAATCGGGGCAGAGTTCCTCAAATGCCATTATGCCCCCCTTTAAAAAAAAAAGTTATCATTTTAAAATGCATTCTTCCCCGCCACCCCACCCTGCCTTCCTTTTCAAATATCCAGTTGGCCTGCCCATTCTCCCAAACCGTTAAATCCTCTTTATTGGTTCTTTGAGCTGCCTCAGCCGGGCGGTTAATAAACAGCAGATGCAAACAAGGTCCAATTTCTCTCTCTGGGGGACACAATTGTGTTTCCCCACAGGTTATATATTTGGCTGCCTTGTGTGCTGAATTCTAAGCGAAAGGTGGGGTCGGTCGGGCTGTCGTTGGTCTTACACTTGCCTTCCCCTGTCGTCTCATTGGTTTGAGTCTTGGGGGGGTTGAAGGTTTTGGGGTGCAAATAAAGGCCAGCGCGTCAACCCTCCCGGTTCTAAATTGTAGCACAGTTCGGCTTACACCTTCGGTTTTGCACCACCATCTTGGTTTTAGCACGTAGGCATGTGTGAACAACGCCTAATGGGCTCTCTCAGTGTGCTGTTTTTTTTTAAAAAGAAACACGCCAGGATTTCGGTGACATACGAAGACATATATTTAGGTTAGAGGCCTTTCTGCCTTGATGGTTTTAACCAACCCATGTGTCTCTGCTTGTGTTAGGCGTCTTCTGTTTCCCTCGTTTGGTGCTTTTGTCCTAATTACGAGAAATCATTATATAACAGTAGCTGTACAGCTGAAGAAAATACGAACATATGTATCCCCATGGACGTGTATTTCAGTGGAACGTACTTTACAGAAGTACAAAAAAAAAGTCACAAGGGTGTATTTATATTATACATATGTGTATATTTTGTGAGTGTGTGACTGTTCACCCAAATGTACCTCCTCATGGTGTTTTGTCTTTTATTTTGATACTTACATTGAATATTTTCTTAGATCAAGATGCTGTGTGTCTAATCAACAAAACCATGCTATTTAAAGGTGATGTTTATTGCATATAAACATCCTGTAAAGTGTGTGTGTATATATATGCATGTGTTTGTGTGTGTGTGTGTGTATGTATGTATGTATGTATGTATGTATTTGTTGTATTATTTGTGCTGATAAATAAATAAAGGTAAAGTAAAATAAAGTAAAATCTTATATATATATATATATATATATATATATATATATATATATATATATATATATGCATGTATATATGTATGTGTGTGTATATATATGTGTGTGTGTATGTGTATATATATGCATGTATATATGTATGTGTATATATATGTGTGCATGTATGTATGTATGTATATATGTATTTGTTTTCATAGATTTTCACGGGTGTAGGTATGCTAGTCTTGATGTATTCAGGTCTTTTCCCATGTAATATATATATATGTGTGTGTGTGTGTGTGTGTGTGTGTGTGTGTGTGTGTAATATATATATATATATCGTATGTATATATATATACATACATACATACACACATATATATAATGTGCATATATTATGTATAATACATATGTACACATGTAGACTCATATGTAATACATAGACACATGCACTATATTACATACACATATATACATGTATTGCAAACATAGACATATATGCATATATACATATCTACATGTATACTAAGCATATATTACACATACCTATATATAAATATGTTACACACACATATATATACACACACGCATGCATACGCACACATGTATATGTCTACTCATCTTTTTTTAATGTTTGATCAGTAAAAATGACACATGAGAATAATAACAGCTGAAAAGATGATTCCCCGAGCTTATGATTTACATTTTGTCTGTGTAAAGGAGAGAAGAACAGAGAATGAAAAATAGAGTCAATGGTTTAAATAGAATTGGAAAGGGGTACAAATTACTGGCTATTTTACAATGGGTGGGGTACTATCCAGAAAACCGGGGGGGGGGGGTCAAATAAAGAAGAACATTAGGTATAAATTAATTACCTCTACCGCTACAAAATTCATTTGAAGTAGGTAGGATAAGGACGATGGATTAACGCCAAAGGTTTTGTAAAAAGGGTGAGGTTTGCAAAGAGGTTCAAATGGAAAGAAGAAAGTGTATAAATAGAAAGTGTGTGTGTGTGTGTGTGTGTGATATTTCCTTGTTTTAAGTATGATCCCCTAACCCCTACGATATGATAAATTGTTCATATTTCGGGTCACTCCTGATTTTAGTGAACTCCATAATAATCTTTCACAATAACACCGATGCAACTAATTCCTTCCATCCCGTTTCCCTCCTCTATTATATGACTTCAAATTGTAGAGTTCATGGTGCCAGAACCATTTTTATTTTCTTCTGCTCATTTCTGCATCCATCTGCAAACAGTCATCTATGTCTTTAGCCATTTAAGAGTTGCTGGTGGTGTCACCGGTTCACTCTTGAATTATAGCTTGGGGATAAGATATTTTTCTCCCCTCTTTTATTTCTGACTTAACCCAACCATATTGGCTGTCAAGAAAGAAAAATGGCTCAGATTTGCCAACCTCCCCCCACCCAATTCCCTTCCCTAATTTTCTTGAAATTTCATTTTTAGGGGCCCTAAACAAATCCATCTCCGTTCCCAAATTCCGAACGAACACGCAACCAAAAATTCAGTGGCCATTACTCGTTCTGACCTTGGTGCTTTATCTCCTTAATTTTGTACTAACAAAATGTCTAGACTAGGGGTGGGTGGGTCACAATTTCCCCGGGAATCTCAAGCAATTTAGAGAAAGGTTGCAAAATTGGTTTAAAGTTAACCACTTATTTTTTTCCCCCTATGGTCAGCCTATACATAGTTCTCCTTCGCTAGGGTGAATTTTGACCTTGTCCTGGCAAAAGGGAGAGCAGATTTGAAGAGACTCCAGTTTTGCTGCCCAAACCATTCCGTTTTATTCACGGAAGTGGCTGAAAAACATTTATTTCTCATTTAAATTAGCGGTCACACTACTGGAAATAGTATCTCTGTACATAATCCTTGCTGTGCATGGTTACATTGAAGTAGGACTTAATTTTGTGTGGGCACATTTAAGATAGTGCTTATTAGCGCCAGAGGTGAACACTTATCCAGGCGTTAATGCATATTATTTGAGTTATTTTTATTTTTAAATGTTTGCAATACAGTTAAGGATTTAAGGATTTTTTCCCCCCTCCGTTGGATATTGGAAGGTGGGAAATCTTTGATCCGGTGACGCTGTCACAATTTTTGTTATTGTTTTTGTTTGCTTTACAGCTGTTTATGTCAAAGGGACTCACGGCGCCACACTCTTAATCTGGTTAAATTAAAAATCTAGAAGTTGCATTCACATATCCCAGGCAGGATTAATTTTAACCTTGGTTTGGTGTGGGGTTTTGGGTTGGCTTGGTGGGGTAGACCGAGCTTTATGCTTTAGGTTGTGGTTTTGAAAGTAGGCGAATGCCTTAAGAAGATTAAACGCATTGCATGAATGCAGCCATAGAGTATAGGAAGGAAATGTTTTTCTTGGAAGGAAGACCTCTTTAAAATTATTAGATTGTAGCTTTGTGGGGAATGCACCGAAGTACTGAAAATGAGACCGAGAAATAAAAAAACTGATTAAGTCTATAGGACTTCCAAAATCAAACATGCTGTGAAGTCCTACGCCAGGACAACATTTAAAATTCTGGGACACCCTTTTCTGAAATGTAAAAGGATTTCATATTCTTGGCTGAATAATTTTAAATTTCCTAGTTTCTTTTGCGGAAGTTCTGGTTTAGCTTCTATCTCTACTCTCAGCTCAATTGTCTTTCCTAAGGATCAAGTTCTTAGGTGTCCCCCTTCCCCATTTAAAGTCATTCTGCTTTTTTCCAGTTGGTGGGAATAGGACATTGAAATAATTCCGACAGGGTGAATTGCTAGTTTGCCGTCCTTTTTCTGCTTCAGTTCTCCACTCCAGAAAAATCTCTGAACAAAGTCCTGCCCAGAACCTGCTTCTGACATTCATGGAGACCACCAAGCAGGACAACGTTGTTTTTAGTTGTGAAGTTGTGTCCGACCCATCGCGACCCCAACGTTCCTCCAGGCTTTCCTGTTCTCTACCATCCTCTAGAGTTCTTTTAAGCTCATGCCTGCTGCTTCAGTGACTCCATCCAGCCACCTCATTCTCTGTCTTCCCCTTCTTCTTTTGCCCTCAACCTTCCCCAGCATGAGGTTCTTCTCCGGTGAGTCCTTCCTTCTCATTAGGTGGCCAAAGTACTTGAGTTTCATCTTCAGGATCTGGCCTTCTAAGAGCAGTCAGGGTTGATCTCCTCTAGGACTGACCGGTTGGATCGCCTTGCAGTCCAAGGGACTTGCAGGAGTCTTCTCCAGCACCAGAGTTCAAAGGCCTCCATTCTTTGGCACTCAGCCTTTCTTATGGTCCAACCTTCACAGCCATACATTGCAACTGGGAAAACCAGAGCCTTGACTATACACACTTTTGTTGGCAGGGGGATGTCTCTGCTTTTTTGTATGCTGTTGAGATTTGCCATAGCTTTCCGCCCCAAGAGCAAGCGTCTTTTAATTTCTTGGCTGCAGTCCCCATCTGCGGTGCTCTTGGAGCCCAAACATACATAGAAACATAGGTTGACTGTTTTTTTTGGAACTTGCAATGTGTGGTTTGAAGGGGTTGATGGGCATCTCATCATCTCAAGTTGGTTTGTTGCTTGAAGCTAGCAATGCAGTGTTTCTCTTGGAAGATGCCCAGAAGAGGCCTTGAAAACACGGTTGACTTATACCGTAGTAAGTGTGGAGAACTTTTGTACAGTATAGTACAGCCTACTGTAGTAAGTTCTGGACATTTTCATCGCTGCTTTCGTTCTTCACTCAAAATCTGACCACGTCACTGCTCAAAGATAACACTTAGCACTTATATACTGCTTCATAGTGCTTTACAGTCCTTTCAAAGAGATTTACAGAGTTAGCATATTGCCCCCAACAATCTGGGTCCTCATTTTGCTGACCTTGGAAGGATGGAAGTCTGAGTCAAATATTAGTGTTCTTTGCAGATCTCTATTCCCTACAAGGTATGTGACATGGGGGTCAAATGGTAGGCCTTTTCTGTGGTGCCCCCAATTTTATGGAACAGCCCCCCCCTCCCCCAGAAGGGCAGATGGCTCCTATCCTGCCAGCATTTCATGAACAAGCGAGTTTTGTTCCAGTATATCTTTGACTCATAGATTTTTAGGACAATTGACTTTTCACAGTGCTATTTTTAATCCTATGTATGCGATTTCATTTTTATTGTGGCTTTTTTTGGCTCCTACTCCAAACGCATTAGGATTCGGGGCAGCTGTATCAACAGCGACAAATAAATAAATGAAAAATAATACTGCACAGATGTATCCGTGGTAGTAGTATTTGTGCTTCGCTTCTCTTTGTTTCTAGGTGCATTTCATCAGGATTTGGCGCCTGGTTTTTGTAGCTTCTCATGTTTGAATTCTGTTGAATTTTATAGTTTTAATATAATTTTATGTGTCTTTTAATTTCCGATTGGGTGCCGTTCAGAGAAAGAAGGGCAGCTTTATAAATACTATATTTATAAATGCACCTGCACCTATATCTATATATCTATATATGCACCTGCACCTATATCTATATATCTACAGCTCTATCTATCTATCTATCTATCTATCTATCTATCTATCTATCTATCTATCTATCTATCTATCTATCATCTATCTATCATCTATCTATCTATGTTTATATTTCTGAACTGCCATCTCCATCAAAGGACTTTAAATCTTTATTTATATTTAATAGTTATATGTCCATCCATCCATCCCTAAGCATATGTTTCATTTTATATATATTATAACTGTCGATCATGTCTGACTGTCTCTGTCTCTCTGTCCCTGCCTTCCTTCCTACCTACTTACCTACCTATCATCCACCTATTCATTCTATCTATCTATCTATCTATCTATCTATCTATCTATCTATCTATCTATCTATCTATCAATCATCTATCTATCATCCATCTATTCTATCTATCTATCTATCTATCTATCTATCTATCTATCTATCTATCTATCTATCTATCTATCTATAATCTATCTATCTGTCTATCATCTATCTATCTATGTTTATATTTCTGAACTGCCCATCTCCATCAAAGGACTTTAAATCTGTATTTATATTTAATAGTTATATGTCCATCCATCCATCCATCCCTAAGCATATGTTTCATTTTATATATATTATAACTGTCGATCATGTCTGACTGTCTCTGTCTGTCTCTCTGTCCCTGCCTTCCTTCCTTCCTACTTACCTACCTATCATCCATCTAGTCATTCTATCTATCTATCTATCTATCTATCTATCTATCTATCTATCTATCTATTATCTATCTATCTATCTATCTATCTATCTATCTATCTATCTATCTATCTATCTATCTATCAATCTATCATCCATCTATTCTATCTATCTATCTATCTATCTATCTATCTATCTATCTATCATCCATCTATTCATTCTATCTATCTATCTATCTATCTATCTATCTATCTATCTATCTAGCTAGCTAGCTAGCTACATATCTATCTATCATCTATCATCCATCTATTCTCTCTCTCATCTATCTATCTACTGTATCTATCTATCTTCTCTCTCTCTCTCTATCTCTCTCTCTCTCTCTATCTCTCTATCCTAATCTTTTATTCTCTCTCTCCACACAAACACACATACACATTAAATTATTACGTTTTTTTGCATCCTGCTTACATTCCCTGCCAACATATTTTGAGGGTAACCGGTGGCGTTTATGCAAAGCTGAGAAAAGAAATCAGAAGGAGTTTGCCAAAGCAATTAAAGGCGCAAGGCAAGAGAAAAGCAAAGCAAACGTAAAAACATTGCCTTTTTTTCCCCTTAACCACCTAAGCGATCTAAATTATGTGGGGCAACGTGCAGATTCTTCTGTGGCTTGATCCTTGTCTGCAGCAAAGGTTTTAAGAAAAAAAATGGCCCTTGGGTCTGGCTTGCGTTTCACCAGCTTCTTCTGCCCCACATTGCCTCCTCGCCATCTTAGCTAGCAAAATTGGTTCCTGGCACAGGACGACGATGCTTTATCTGTCTATATTAAACAAGCTCCCTTTGGCTTCCATAGCAGTTCTCAGGACTGTTTCAAGGCAGCTCTGAGCGGAGACAGCCGAGAAAGAAGAGAGAATTTGGAATCGTTGCAGCAGGGGAAAAAAAATAATATAATAAAACAAAAAAACAAAAAAACCTCAAGCTTGCAGAAAAGCTGTAGTTGTCACTTTTGAAATACTGAATGGCTCGTATCCTTGCTATGAAATGGATTTGACATACCCTGGAGCAGGTTCATTTCTTAAAGCAAGGAACTAATTAAAATCCATAAATAATTTCATAAAATTCTAGCGTTAGAAATTGGATATGGGCAAACGTGAAAGCCGGATTAGACCATTTGTAGGGCAAATACAGAGTGGTGGCTTCAGAATTAAAATGGATTCCACCCCCACCCTCCACCTCCCCGTGCCAGTATAGACAAATGCGGTGCCAGTCAAGAATTTCGCCTGTGAAATCTTGGCTTGTTTTTTGACATTGATTAAGCAAAGAACGCCTAAGACCGTCTGCCCTGCCATTACTTGTAGGGGCACAGCAAGACCTCTGTCCTTCCAGAGCGCAGGGCACGGAATTATGGGTTTCAGTTTATTTCATTTGTTTGCATCCCACCTACATTATTTTTTGGCAAACAAACTTGATATATCCCACACACTTTCCCCCTCCTATTTGCCCCACAAAAACAACCCTGTGAGGCGAGTTGGAGGGAGAGAGAGGGATTGGCACGAAGACCTGCCTTTCATGCCTAAGGCGGGACTAGAATTCACAGAGTCCTGGTGATGAGCTCAAAGACACCCAGTCAGCTTTCATGATTTAGGTGGGACTAGAACTCACAGCCTCCTGGTGATGAGCTCAAAGATACCCAATCGACTTTCATGATTTAGGCAGGACTAGAACTCACAGAGTCCTGGTGATGAGCTCAAAGACACCCAGTCGGCTTTCATGATTTAGGCGGGACTAGAACTCACAGAGTCCTGGTGATGAGCTCAAAGATACCCAATCGGCTTTCATGATTTAGGTGGGACGAGGACTCGCAGAGTCCTGGTGATGAGCTCAAAGATACCCAGTCGGCTTTCATGATTTAGGTGGGACTAGAACTCACAGTCTCCTGGTGATGAGCTCAAAGATACCCAATCGGCTTTCATGATTTAGGCGGGACTGGAACTCACAGTCTCCTGGTGATGAGCTCAAAGATACCCAGTCGGCTTTCATGATTTAGGTGGGACTAGAACTCACAGAGTCCTGGTGATGAGCTCAAAGATACCCAGTCGGCTTTCATGATTTAGGTGGGACTAGAACTCACAGTCTCCTGGTGATGAGCTCAAAGATACCCAATCGGCTTTCATGATTTAGGCGGGACTAGAACTCACAGAGTCCTGGTGATGAGCTCAAAGATACCCAGTCGGCTTTCATGATTTAGGTGGGACTAGAACTCACAGTCTCCTGGTGATGAGCTCAAAGATACCCAATCGGCTTTCATGATTTAGGCGGGACTGGAACTCACAGTCTCCTGGTGATTAGCCCAAAGTCACCCAGCTGGCCTTCATGCCTAAGATAGATCTAGAACTCACAGTCTCCTGGTGATTAGCCCAAAATCACCCAGCTGGCTTTCATGCCTAAGATAGGACTAGAACTTCCAGGGGGGACACCTGGAAAGAGGCACCTGGAAAAGGAATTGGGGGGGGGGAAACCCATATGGGTGGCATTGATAATTTCCTCTCCTACGCACTGGTTTACATACAGGGGTCCCCAAACTGGGCAACTTTAAGACTTGTGGGATTCAACTCTCAGAATACACCAGAAAGCCAAGTTTGAAGGCCTGTGACTTAGAACATAGAATAGCTTAACTTAAGCTCCAGCCATTTGCATCCCAGTGTGCTTCCCAACTCCGGCAAGCTTGACATGGGTGGACCTCAACTCTTACACCCGCTGGAACTTCTGGGAGTTGATGTCCACCCATCTCCGGCTTGTCAAGGTTGAGAAACATGGACTTCAGTGTTCCTCCTTCCAACAGCTGGAGCTTTTCCACCGAAGGAAGCCCCCCCCCCACCTCCTAGTTCTTGCTCCACCCTTAGGAGGAGAGGATAAGTCTTTCCGATGATTTGATGATTTGGCCGAAGGAGATGATCTGCAGGCAGAGCCAATTTCCAGCTCCCGAGCTGTAGACCGTTGCTTTCTTGACTCTACATCGCACACAGCAAAGCCATAATTGGTGCCAGGGATCCCTGATCACATTCGCTTGGCGCTTCCCCCCCCCCTGCACTCCCGAGTGCTCAGAGAAGACGCCACTCATCATTACTGAAAAACGGCGAGGTCTCTGTCAGCTAAAGAAGATGCCATCTTGTGTATTACAGACATTTCTCTCCCCCCCCCCCCCGCCGCCCTACCCCATCTCTTCGAATTGTCAGATAACACTGACGTACATTTATTTATAACATTTTAATTCCGGCCTTCTCCAAAGAAGCCAGAAAGCGCATCCGCGGCCTTCCTTCTCCTCCTCCTCCTCCTCCGCGGCCTTGTTTTCTTGCTGGCCTCTTGACAATCGCTAGAAGTGAGGTTTTGGCTGAGAAATTAGAAATGGCTTAAAGATTGCCGCTGAGTAGGGATTTGGACCGGTTTGAAAGTCAGCCTGAGCTGCTTATTTGGGAAATGCCTCCACGCCAGCGCTTCCTTAGCAGTTCTTCAAGCATGGCATCGGGGGTTGCTTTCCTTCTTGATGCCTTTCCTTATTTTGCTGGGCACCCATTCAGAGGCCTCTTTGGCGGCGAGTCGCAAGCCTGTGTATAAAATGGATTTGTGGGTTTGTATATAGG
>NW_028261381.1:170621130-170686130 GCF_051295495.1 Thamnophis sirtalis | reverse complement strand
TCTTCCGCTCCCCCCCCCCCGTCTCCTGGCAAACTCTACCCCCAGTTTGGTTCCCCCCCCCAATAACCGGCTCTTTGCTGACTTGTTCTGCTCAAGTGCTTCCTATTGTAAGCGAGCTAATTACTATTTAATGAGCACTAAGCCGAGAGCCAGTTTGGTTTCGTGATTAAGGGACCAGGCGAAAACTGGGAGACCGTGAGTTCTAGTTCCTCCTTAGCCACGAAAGCCCAGCTGGGCGACTTTGAACCGATCATGAATTCCGGTCCCACCTTAGCCAGGAAAGTTGGTTGGGTGACCTTGAGTCAGTCATTCTCGCTTGGCCGAACCCACCACACAGGGTTATTATTCTGCGGAGAACAGGAGGGGGAAGGAGCACAGGTAGTCCTTGACTTACAACCAACAATTGAGTCTAAAACTTCTGTTGGTAAGCGAGACATTTTGTTAAGTGCGTCCTGCCCCATTTTACCACATTTCTCGGCACAGTTGCTAAAGTGAATCGTCGCAGTAGTTAAGTTAGTAACACGGCTGTTAGGCGAATCTGGCTCCCCTATTGGCTTCGCTTGTCAGAAAGTCACATGACGTGTGACGGCTTTCAACCGTCATAAGTATGGGTCAGTTGCCAAGCATCTGAATTTTGATCATGCCGCAACGGTCCTAACTGTGAAAAACCGTCATAAGTCATTTCCCCCCCCCCCCAGTGCCGTTGCAACTTTGAATGGTCATTAAATGGACTGTTGTAAGTTGAGGACTACTTGTATTGGGTATGTTCACTGCCTTGAGTAAGGACTCGGGGTGGCGTACAACATAAAAGAAAACACATATTACAAAAATTAAAAGGGACATTAAATAAAGTATCCACAATTCAATGGTATTAGATTATTCAATTCAATTTATTAGATTTATAGGCCGCCCAGTCCCGGAGGACTCCAATTGATATTTACAATAAAAATTTAAAAATTTAATTAAAATTAATTTTGCCACCAGAAGTACAGAGATAATGGATCCAAATGTTAGGATAGCGGGGATCTATCAACCTGATGAAAGTTGCTAAATCGCTGACGCAGTGAAGATGACAATCTGATGATCTGCCAGATTTAGTTTTCCCATCAAAATCCACCCTTGATGATGGCCAACACAGAGAATGAGATTTATTGTGTCATTGTCCTGTGGTTATGGAGCTTCTATGCAACTCTCAGTTTTGATTATTTTTTTAAATGGTTTAAAGATTTGTACCCCTCTTTTAGTCCTGTCGGCATAAAGCAGCACAAATCCTCACCATTTAAATAGCCTGATGGTTTTTAAATAAAGCCACAGATGGTTAAAATGCAAAAGGGGCCACTGCATAAAAATACAATAAAATATTTAAACAACTCCCAGTTAAATGAAATCTTAAGCGTTTTCCTGGAGAGGCAAAAATTGACTGGCTCTTCAAAGCTGTTCAAAGACAATGTGGAATAGTTATGAAACTAGAGGTAGTCCTCCACTTACAACCACAATTGGGCCCCAAATATGTGTTATTAAGTGAGACCTTTATTAAGTGAGCTTTGCCCCATTTTATGACCTTTTATCCCACAGTTGTTAAGTGAATCACTGCAGTTGATAAGTTAGTAACCTTGTTGTTAAGTGAATCGGGCTTCCTCACTGTCAGGTCGCAAAATGGGATCACATGACCTTAGGACACAGCAACGGTCATAAACACGAACCGGTTGCCAAGCAATTTTGATCAACTGATCATGGGGATGCCACAAAGGTCGTAACTGTGAAAAACGGTCATAAGTTGCATTTACAAGTGCTGTTGTAACTTTGAAGCATCACCAAAAGAACTGTTGTAAGTCGAGGACTACCTGTATTCAGAGCAAGCTTTGGGTAACGATGAAGGCACCAGGCTGAAAAAAACAGGAGACTGAAAGTTCTAGTCCATAGGCATGAAAGCAGGCTGGGTGACTTTGGGCCAATCACCAGGAGACTGGGAGTTCTAGTCCTGCCTTCTCTCCGCTACTGTCTTTTCATTACTTTGACCACCTGTAGAAAGGAGTGTACGTTCATTTAGGCAAGAAAAACCAAATGCACAGGTAGAGTATAGGTGGTACCTTGCTCAATAGTAGTAACTGTGAGAGGGATCTTGGAGTCCTAGTGGACAACCATTTAAATATGAGCCAGCCGTGTGCAGCAGCTGCCAAAAAAGCCAACACAGTTCTAGGCTGCATAAACAGAGGGAGAGAATCAAGATCACGTGAAGTGTTGATACCACTTTATAATACCTTGGCAAGGCCACACTTGGAATACGGCATTCAGTTCTGGTCACCACAATGTAGAAAAGATGTCAAAACTCTAAGAAGAAATAAGGGAAGAGCAACAAGGATGATTAGGGGACTGGAGACTAAAACATATGCTGCGAACTAGGTATGCCTAATGGTTAATGAAAAGAAGGACTAGGGGAGACATGATAGCAGTTTTCCAATATTTAAGGGGCTGCCACAAAGAAGAGGGAGCCAAGCTATTCTCCAAAGCACCTGAGGGCAGGACAAGAAGCAATGGATGGAAACTAATCAAGGAGAGAAGCAACTTAGAATTAAGGAGGAATTTCCTGACAGTGAGAACAATTCATCAGTGGAATAAGTTGCCTCCAGAAGTTGTGAATGCTCCAACACGGGGAGTTTTTAAGAAGAGATTGGACAACCAGTTGTGTGAAGTGGTGTAGGGTTCCTGGCCTAAGCAGAGGGTTGGACTAGAAGACCTCCAAGGTCCCTTCCAACTCTTGTTATTATATTATATTGTATTGCAGGACAGGGGGTGTTTTTTTTACACTAAGTAGACAAACTATAGAACTAGTTCCCTTGGGATATTTTTTTCCATCCTGCCAGGCGTGAGGTGGCCGTGTTTTCTTCACGTTATGCTCATTTGTGTCAGAGCTGTGCACCATAAAAGTCAGAAAAGAGGAGTTGAAATGAGCCCAGATGAGCAGAAGTTGACTTTTATCATGTCCTCTTGAAGAGAGGCTCTATATTAAGCCCCTGCTTTCTTTAGGATAAGGGACACGGTGGCTCAGTGGCTAAGACGCTGAGCTTGTCGATCAGAAAGGTCGGCGGTTCGAGACCCTAGCAGAGACTTGCTGCAGAAAGTCTCCCCCTTCGGGGTCTTTTTGTGCGGGTCGGAGGGAGACAGAAATTCCGACTTGGGGTCTGCTTCGGCCTCCTGGTGCAGGGCTTTGAACGAAGGCTGGAGGGAAGGCTGGAGGGCGCTGGGGGCAAAGAGCCGGAGGGCCTTGTTCCAGTGGGACTGCATCATGGCCTGGAACTGGCTGACTCTCTCAGTCCACTGAGCCTCCAGGTGCCGGTACCTGGCCTTACACTCCCACAGGTCTTCCCTCTGCTTGGAAAGCCTATGCTCATAGTCCTCAGTGAGGTGCTTCTGCTGAGCCTCCTTCTCAGTCAGATCCAATTTGAACTGAGCCAGCTGTTTTTCTCGTGGTAGCTGCTTAGCAACAACTGCTTCCTATTGGGGCCCTAAGGAGCCCGGGCGGGCAGGGGAGGAGTGAGTGGGAAGTAGAGTCCAGCGAGGCGCCCCTCGACGTGACATCGAGTTGGCCACGCCCACCCAATCACATGACCACCTAGCCACACCCACCCAGCTGGTCATTAGGCCAGTGGGATTTAGTGGCCCGTGGGATTTAAAATTATGAATTTGGTGGTGCCTGGTGTCTGAAAGATTGCCCCCCCCAGCTTAGAGAGGGCTATAAAGCACTGTGAAGTGGCATATAAGTCTATTGCTATTGCTAAATGAACTGTTGTAAGTCGAGTACAACCTGTAGAGGCCATTTTGGGTCAAGAATAGAGGTAGAATGGGTGAAAATTGCCCCTTCTCTCTCTAGTGCTGACTGAACAGATCTAAGCCTTTTCATGTGATGGGCCTGGTGCTTTCCTATTTCCGGCTTGAAGTCCTGAAGAAAGGAAGATAAAGCTTCCCACCTTCCATTTATATTCACCTCCATGAACCAGCTCCTTCTCCAGCTGGGCTGAGTCAGCACGATGAGGCCACAGTGGGATTGGCAACACCCATGTGTGCGATGTAAAGTGTGCTCTGGTCTTTAATTAGCCATAATGAAGCCCCAGAACTGTTTTGATAACAGAGCTTCAAATCTTGCTGTCAACGGTTTTTATTGGACTCTGCTAAAGATCAGCAAAAAGAGGATTCCCCCCCCCCCCGCCATCCTCCTGTTCAGATTTCCCAGTCTTAAAAAAAGAAAGCAATGCGGGAAAACAACCAACTTCTTCTTCAAAGACCCTAACCGGGTGGAAACAAGCTGAAATTATAAACGGCCACAATAAAATAAATCAAATTTATTAAAAAAAAAACGGCAGTCGCCGTAAATCAATAGGAAAACTAACCCTCCCTTAAGATGGATGGCAGTAAAACGAGGGTTGAAAGGAGGGCCGGTGAAATAAAAGTGGCTTTAAAGCTCTTGGAAGGGAGAGCGTTTTACGCAGCCCTGGGGGTGAGACCTCCTAAAGTGTGGAAATATTCAACAGTCAGGCTTTTAAATGAACACACCCGGAGATCTGCACTTCTATTTTACAAGCCCTTCGTAATCAACCTGCGTATCATCTGTCCATTTACTTTTGGTTTTCCTGCAGGGCAATGCAGTCTTCCATTTGACAGGGCCAGCCAAATCTTAGTCTTTGTATAGAAAGTAAAAATAAATAAATATAACCCTTTGCTTTTGTCCGTTTATGTTTAGAGAGATGTCTAGTCCTTATGGAGAAGGATTGTTTCTTTTCCATCTGAATGGAACATGGTTTACGTTGGTATCTTCCTCCGTAAGTTTTTATAGTTCAAGCCACGATGCTGGAATTGTCGGAACGCCTGTTAACAATCTGTGTACTTTTGCTAAGTATAGTAATTATAAAGGGACTGATTTGAATGGAGGTTGTTTTTTCTCCAAAGCAAATTTTCCGGGTATATATATATATACATATATATACACAATATATATATATATATTATTTATTTAAAGTCACAACCCCTGGTATGCCCAACATGCGTATGGCTAGCTGATGAGAGCTAAATAGCTTGAAATAGATCTATAGTAGTCTCCCTTTATTTATTTATCAGCATAAATATTACATACATACATACATACATACATACATACATACATACATACATACATACATGTAGGTCTCTAGTTGTTCGGGTTTTCTCCCGCGTAGAATTGGAGATGTCTTGGCGACCTCAGAAAACATATATATATGTATGTATGTATGTATGTATGTATGTATGTATGTATGTATGTATGTATATATATTTGTGTTGTATTTGTGCTGATAAATAAATAAAGGGAGACTAGTATAGATCTATTTCAAGCTATTTAGCTATCATCAGCTAGCCATACCCTTACTGGGATTAGAACCTGTGCTGTATTGCATCTTAGGCAGATGTGTTAACCATTAAGCCACAGAGTTCCTCTCCTTATCAGCTGAGCCAGGGAGAAAGGTATATATTTAAAGTCACAACCCCTGGTATGCCCAAATATGGGAGGAAGTTCACTGCTTCCATTCTCTGTCCATCAGCTCGTCATAAGAGACCATCCAGACAGAAACCCAATATTTTTACTGTTGCCTTTGTATATATATATTGGCTGCAGCTTATGGAAATCTGGGGTAGAAAGGAGTGAACCCTTGCCTCTGCATTTTAGCTCTGTTGTCAAAAGGTTAAAAATGCAGATACAACATTATGAACCTCACAAATAATTTAAGAGATGAATGGTACGAGACTTTCCTTCCGCTTTTCCCTTTTTCCTTCCCTTCCTTTTATTCACTGGCTGTGAATAAAAGCTAAAAGCCGCCTTGAAGGATCTACTCAGGTCCTCCTAAGTCCATCTTGGTGGCATTCTTGGCCCTTTTTGAACAGGGCGGTTTTCTTGCAGATGTTTTATTGCCAGGCCAGGTGATTTCAGTGGGAGGAAGAGAAGGATTGTACGCAGTGATGGGTTCCTACCGGTTCGGCTGAACCAGTAGTGGTTTGGCCTGCCACGCCCCCGAACTGGTTCTCCTACGGTGGCGCCATCTTGATTCATGGACCTCTTAGGAAGGAGTGAGATCCAGGGTATACTGTGGGGGTTTGAGGACGTAGCAACGGAGTCAGGTAGAGCATTCCAGGCGTTGACCACTCTGTTGCTGAAGTCGTATTTTCTGCAATCCAGTTTGGAACGGTTTACCTTGAGTTTGTATCGGTTGTTTGCCCGTGTATAATTGCGGCTGAAGCTGAAGTAGTTCGTTGACAGGTAGGATGTTGTAGCAAACAATTTTGTGTACCACTCTTAGATCACACCGTAGGCGGCATAGTTCCAGGTTGCCCAAGCCCTAAATTTTGAGCCTGGTAGCATAAGGGATTCTATTGTGAGCAGAGGAGTGGAGGACTCTTCTCGTGAAATGCCAATTGTATTAATGTCCGATATACATTATGTATACGTTTATGTTGTGAGTGGTTTTCTGAAAGTCCTCCAGATGGGATCCATTGAGATCTCTGGAGGGAGGCTGTAATGGAGGGCAGGTGCCAGGAGACAGATAGCACACTTCCTAGGTCCAATAGATGGCATGTTTGATCAAAGGGACCAGATGCTGTGGGAAGGAAGTCCTGGGCTTTATTAGGCCTTGCGCAAAGTAGCAACTTCCTTTTCTTTTATGGAAATCTCTTCCGCTCAGTTTTCATCGTAGAATTTCTGCCCAAATCTTCTGAGAGAGGGATACAAGATAGAATACAGAAGAATGCCTTTGGAAATCTTCTAGTTGAACCCTCTGCTTACAACCTTACATCTTCAGACAAACAGTTGTGCAATCTTTTTTTTAAAAAAAATAAAACCTCCATTAATGCAGCACCTACCATTTCTGGAGGCAAACGGTTCCATTAATTCATGGCTCTAACTTGCCTAGGAATTTCTCCTGAATTCTAGGTTAAGCTTCCATCCGTTATTTTTTGTCCCTTATCCTAAAGAGAGCAGGGGCTTAATATAGAGCCTCTCTTCAAGAGGACATGATAAAAGTCAACTTCTGCTCATCTGGGCTCATCTCAAACTCTCTTTTCTGCCTTTTATGCTGCACAGCTCCTACACAATTGAGCGTAACTTGAAGAAAACACGGCCACCACATGCCTGGCAGGATGAAAAAAAATATCCTAAGGGAATTAGTTCTATATTTTGTCTACTTAGTGTAAAAAAAAACCCTCTGTCCTGCAATAGAATAGAATAGAATAACAGAGTTGGAAGGAACCTTGGAGGTCTTCTAGTCCAACCCCCTGCTTAGGCAGGAAACCCTACACCACTTCAGACAAATGGTTATCCAACATCTTCTTAAAAACTTCCAGTATTGGAGCACTCACAGCTTCTAGAGGCAAATTGTTCCACTGATTAATTGTTCTCACTGTCAGGAAATTTCTCCTCAGTTCTAAGTTGCTTCTCTCCTTGATTAGTTTCCATCCATTACTTTTTGTCCTGCCTTCAGGCACTTTGGAGAATTAAGTCGATCCCCTCTTCTCTGTGATAGCCCCTCAAATATTGGAAAACTGCTATCATGTCACCCCTAGTTCTTTTCTTCGTTAGACTAGATATTCCTAGCTTGCACAACCATTCAGAATATGGTTTGATCTTCGGAGAGCTAATAATCTTTGTCTCTCTTCTGTGCACTTTTTCTAAAGTCTCAACACCGTTTTTGTACTGTGGTGTCTGAATGTGCTGTCCAATTTCCCCCATGAAGTTTTATGCATTTTGATCAAGTTCACGCTTCAAGGCGCTAGTCGTCACTTATAAAGCCCTTCATGGTATTGAACCTGGGTACTTGAGAGACCGCCTGCTGCCAATTACCTCCACTCGACCGATTAGATCCCACAGATTAGGCCTCCTCCGAATTCCATCCGCCGGCCAGTGTCGACTGGCGACTACCCGGAGGAGAGCCTTCTCTGTGGCTGCTCCGACCCTCTGGAACGAACTCCCCGTGGAGATTCGAACCCTCACCATCCTCCAGGCCTTCCGCAAAGCCCTTAAAACCTGGCTGTTCTGACAGGCCTGGGGCTAAAGAACCGTTGCCCCCGTCTCGAATGGTATGACTGCTGTGTGTTTTTAACCATGTATTGTTTTGTGTTGTTTTTAATTTTGTCTGTATCCCCCCCTTCCCTGGTTGAGTTGTGAGCCGCCCTGAGTCCCCTTCGGGGGAAAAGAGCGGCATATAAATAAAATCAACATTCAACATTCAACATTCAAGTCTCTATTCTGTCCTCCCCCTTTTCCCCCTTGCCAAATAAAATAGCTCTAATATTCCAGTCTTTTGTTTCCGCGAAAGCATTCATGTTGTCACTTGTTGTTGTCCTCTTCTGCAAATTAATCACACATTACAGCAGGTTGTCCTCGACTTACAACTGGTCACTTAATGAATGAATGTTCCCAGTGTGCGCATGCACAGAGTTGCCAGACGAAAGGAACAGCTAAGGAACAAGGGTCGACTTGGGAGTGAGGCCACAGGTGGACGGTGAATGGCCCCTCCCATAGGGAATAAAAGAGGAGCGACAGGGGAGTGGAGTTTGCAGGAGACAATTTAGTTCATTCCTGCATTCTTGCCAAGTATTTCGGCCTCTGAAAAATATCAGCCTGGGCCACTTTCCAAGCCTGATAAAGGTCGGTAATTATGAAGTATCTTGGAAGACTGTGGGAAAGAGTTTGCTGGAGAGGAATTCACTGTAAATTAAATAAAAGGGGTTTATCGGCACAAGGACTCGGCTTCATTCCAAGGGAAGCCTAGGTCAGAACAGAATTATTTGGATTTTTTGCTAGAAAAGAGGTAATAGATTTGATTTGCAGAAGCAAATCTGTAGCTAAATCAAGCTATAAAACCCAAAATGTATAGAGCTATTAAGATATACAGAACCTTAACACAAGCCAGTTGCCAAAACTGCTTTTCCAGCTCTGTTTGAAGAAGAATATCGAAATTCTGGTCCTTTTCTCCCCTTTCCAATTTTTTCTCTGCCCTTTCCTTTCTCCCTGTGTCTTTTTCTTCTCTGTCAAAATTTAGATTGTTTCCTTTTGGGGCAAAAAAGCCATCTTCCTGATCTGATTACTCTATTTTATAAAGCTGGAGGTGTAAGGAGCATCGTATTTATAATGCCGGAAGCATTGGTTGCAAAATAGCATCCGTCACATTCGAATAAATATAAATGGATATAAGTGATGGAGATTTCTAAGAAGTGTGGAAAAGGGGGTTTGCTTACAAGTGTTAATGAAGTGACCCATCCCTACATAGTCTCCACAATACCATGGCTGAAAATATCTAGGGTATATTACAAGTATTCCTTGACTTACGACCACAGTTGAGTCCAACATTTCTGTGGCTAAGCGAGACACCCGTTAAGTGAGTTTTGCCCCATTTTACCACCTTTCATGCCACAATTGTTCAGTGAATCACTGCAGTTGCTCAGTTAGTAACACGGTTGTTAAGGGAATATTGCTCCCGCCCCATTGACTTCACTCGTCCGAAGGTCGCAAAAGGGGATCGCGTGACCCCAGGACACTGCGACCGTCATAACTATGAGTCAGTGGCCAAGGTTTGAATGTTGATCATGTGAACATGGGGATGCTGCAGTGTTCAGAGGCGTGAAAAATGGTTATGAATCACTTTTTCCCTATCTCGTTGAAACTTCGTTCACTAAAGGAACTGTTGTAAGACGAGGACTACCTGTATATCCCACAAACCTTTCTGTTTTTTTAACCGTTTGCGTGAGAACAGCAGAATTTCATTGGCCCGAGACCCCAATGTTTTGAAAGGATCCCCCCCTCCAACTTTTGATGCTGGAAGGTAATTATGAATTCTGGAGGAGGATGTGGACACCCCCCCCCACTGCCCCCCACCCCCTTTTTCTTGGCCTGAAAAGGCATTGGGAAGCGAGCATGGAATTCGAACCCCAGTCAGAGGTGTAACAAAGCGGCCCTCTGGATGGGCTTCTCCTTTATGCTTGGTTTGGGTTCAATTATGGAAAGCTGAGATTTGAAAGGGAAACATTAGTATCCAGCTAATAGCCTTCATCCTTGGCAAACAAAAGGCTATTAGCTTTATATTCTGCCTGGATCTGCCCTTGTGTGTGTTGGGCCACTTTAATATTCTGTTTTTATCTTTGGAAACATTTTTTTCTTTTCTCCTGATCCATCTTGGTTTTTCTTTTCCTTTGCCCCTATTTCTTTTCCTTCCTTCCTTCCTTCCTTCCTTCCTTCCTTCCTTCCTTCCTTCCTTCCTTCCTTCTTTCTCTCTTTCCTTCTTTCTTTCTTTCCTTCCTTCTTTCCTTCCTTCTTTCTTTCCTTTCTTCCCTCTTTCTTTCTTTCCTCCCTTCCTTTTCTCTTTCCTTCCTTCCTTCTTTCCTTCCTTCCCATCTTTCTTTCTTTCCTTCCTTCTTTCTCTCTTTCCTGCCTTCCTTCTTTCCTTCCTTCCTCTCTCCTTTCTTTCTTTCTTTCTTTCTTTCTTTCTTCCCATCTTTCTTTCTTTCCTTCCCTCTTTCTTTCCTTCTTTCCTCCCTTCCTTTTCTTTTTCCTTCCTTCCTTCTTTCCTTCCTTCCTTCCTCTCTCCTTTCTTTCTTTCCTTCCTTCCTTCCTTCTTTCCTCCCTTCCTTTTCTCTTTCCTTCCCTCCCTCCCTCCCTCCCTCCCTCCTTTCTTTCTTTCTTTCTTTCTGGGTCTCTTTCTCTCTCCCCTTCCCTCCCTCCCTTCCTGGAATGTGGAAGTACCTTTTAGGACCACAATTTTATTTAAATGACTAAAGCAAATACAGCTTCTCAACAGTAAAGTCAATGGGGAAGCCAGCAGGAAGTCACAGGTTTTGATCACATGAACTCCTTGCTTACTGACCCATGTGCTCCTCACTTAATGACAGCGACCAGGACTGCTGAAGATGATGTTTCTAAGTGATGTGGTCGTGTAGTTTTTCGATGTACAACTGAGTTGCTTGATGGTGAAGTTTCAATCACCATTTACCTTTGTTAACTGAGGATTACCTGTGCTAACGTTGAGTTAATTGATTAGCAGCATTTGTGAATTAACTTCGGACTCTGGATGTCTACAACTGCAGGCTAATTTATATGGCATCTTCTTGCTCCACATGTACCTTTAAAATGAGAGCGACAATGGTTATTCCAGATTCCAATATTTCTTAAGCATTGATGGAGCATAATAAAGGATGGGTTCTATGTATCCATATTATACTATATTAAGAATTAAAATGAAAAACCTTTATAGCTGTTTGCAAGACAAAATAATGATGAGAAAAAGGACACTGTTTTATATTTTTGTAAATAGCTTCACTACCTGGTGAATAATTATGATTTTGCCAGATTCCTGAGAGGATCTTAGGGGACCGCCATCCCAGAGGTCTTCGAATCAGTGTTAAGAGACATTGTTCTACACCACTATTTCTGTACAAGAATTGCCTGAATTCAAAATACACCAAGCCCTCTGGAAATAATAAACTTAATTAAAGTGGATAGTCCCTAAGAGAGTAGCCTTGGTTATTCCAGCTTTAACCCTTTTATGTGAAGAACAGCAGCAGGATAGAGATGGAAAGTAGGACACCAGGTGATCCTTTATTCTGCATCATTCCAAAAAGGATTTGGTGGCTGGGGATGATGCATTCAACAGTATTATGCTTTCTCCTTCTCCTTTTCTTTGGAATAGAATAGAAGGGGAGGGAAGAGAATAGAAGAGAATAAAGAATAAAGAATGGAATGGAATGGAATAGAATAGAACAGAACAGAACAGAATATTGGAATGAAGAATAGAATAGAATAAGGAATAAAGAATGGAATGGAATAGAATAAGGAATAAAGAATAAAGAATAAAGAATGGAATGGAATAGAATAGAACAGAACAGAATATTGGAATGAAGAATAGAATAGAGTAAGGAATAAAGAATGGAATGGAATAGAATGGAACAGAATATTGGAATGAAGAATAGAATAGAGTAAGGAATAAAGAATGGAATGGAATAAAATAGAATTCTTTATTGTCCAAGTTTGATTGGACACACAAGGAATTTTCTTTGGTGCATAATACAGGTACTCCTCGACTTACGATCACAACTGAGCCCAAAATTTCTGTTCCTAAGTGACACAGTGGTTAAGTGAGTTTTGCCCGATTTTACAACCTTTCTTGCCGCAGTTGTTAATCACTGCACTTCTTAAGTTAGTAAACCTGTTGTTAAGTGAATCTGGTTTTCCCATTGAACTTGCTTGTCAGAAGTTTGCCAAAGAGGGTTGATTACATGATTCTGGGACACAGCAACTGTCAGTTGCCAAAGGTCTGATATTTTGGATTATGTGTCCAGGGGAATGCTGTAACAGTTGTAAAATTGTCGTTTTTAACACTAGCATTGTAACACTAGCATTGTAACTTTGAACTGTCACAAAAGGACAGTCATAAATTGAAGGTAACCTGTAGTGTCATTTGTAAAGTTGGCAACTTGGGGGTGGGATGTGTGCACACGGACATTTCCACTTAAAAAGGTCTGTGCATGCGCGCACCCATAAAAAGGGGGTTGGGAAATTACATTTTTTCAATTAAGATTGTTCTGCACATGTGCAGAACAGAAAGTAAAGATGGTGGCGCCCAGGATAAAACTAGTACGGTCACGTGTTACTACCTATTTGGCCGAACCAGTCCGAACTGGCAGAAACCCACCTCTGTTTCCCAGGCTCCGGAGGTTTTCCTTGAGCCTCCGGGAGGACAAAAATGACCTCCCCTGGGCTCTGGAGGTCCTCCGGGAAGCCCATTTCCACCACCCCCAGAACCTCCACGCGAGCCCTGCACTTACCTGGCATCCAAAATGGGCCATGTGGAGACTCCTGGGATGGCAGGGTAGGGTGGGCAGGGCCAGTCAATCCTTGCAACTACCGGTTCAGCAAACCAGATGTAAAATTATATCTGGCTGAATCCCATCCCTGCCCATGGCCCAGATCCAAACTGGCTGAATCCCATCCCTGCCTTTGGGCCGGATCCAAACTGGCTGAATCCCATTCCTGCCCATGGGTTGGATCCAAACTGGCTGAATCCCATCCCTGCCCATGGGCTGGATCCGAACTGGCTGAATCCCATCCCTGCCCATGAGCCGGATCCGAGCTGGCTAAATCCCATTCCTGCCCATGGGCCGGATCTGAACTGGCTGAATCCCATCCCTGCCCATGGCCCGGATCCAAACTGGCTGAATCCCATCCCTGCCCATGGGCCGGATCCGAACTGGCTGAATCCCATTCCTGCCCATGGGCCAGATCCGAACTGGCTGAATCCCATCCCTGCCCATGGGCAGGATCCAAACTGGCTGAATCCCATCCCTGCCCATGGGCCGGATCCGGCCCACAGGATGCTTTGAACTGGCCCATGGGGCTGCCCTGGAAATAGTGAAGGACCGCCCCGCGGTGCCTCTGCCAGCAAAAATGGGGCTCAGGAGGGCCATGCATGGCCCTTGCGAGTTCTGTTTTCATTTTACAGGAGGCCATTGCAGCCGGAAATGGAGCGCAGGAGCACGTTTTCGCTGGACGAGCACTCAGGCCACCACAGGCGCCCCCGACACGAGTGATGTCGAGCTAGCCATGTCCACCCTGGCTATACTCTCCCTGCCCCCCCCACCCCGAGGTCAAACACAGCCCCGATGCGTCCCTCAATGAAATCGAGCTCGACACCCCTGCATTAACAGAATCTCGCAAGACTAAAAGTATTCGCCCTTCCATTCCTTTTACTCTCAGGAAAACTAGGGAGAGTTTCTTTTGAGATGCTTCCCACACCCATTTTCCTTCTGTGGGCCAAGAGACCTTTTACATGCTGGCTGTCCGGTCTGCGGTTCTTCCTCCTGCCTCCCAAGGTCCTTCCCACAGACCATTTTACAGAACCTCGCCGGTTAAGACATTAGCATGCCAGAAGGCTGCGAGTCAAAAAGTGGTCATCCAGACAGGAAAATGATAAGATAAAATGTTAAATTGCAGAGGCGAGAATTAAAACAGAAACTCGCAACTTCTGCTTGGCTTTTTCCGACACTTTCAGGTGCTCGGCGCCTTTCCCTTTACTGCTTAAATAACCCCTTGTCTGGACAGGCCAATTCAATCAAATTTCCTCTGATCAGTTTTACGTATCATTTACTCCCTGATCCCTGCCACTCTGTGACAGATAAGGCTCCTATTTTCCCGGCCGTTTCCGAATCAAGGTTTTGTCCGGTAGAAAATTTTCAAATCCAAATATTCTGGCTGGTTGTCAGCGAAGAAGAAAAGGGCCTTGAATTTTATTTACTGGTGTGATATGATTTATATTCAGACGATCGTGTGAGACTGGCCAGCGAGGAAGGAGATCTTCTGCTACTCTTTCTGGATTTTCCAGATAGTAAGAAACGGTGTGTGTGTGTGTGAGTGTGTGTGTCTTATTTTTCTTCCCAGCCAAAAAAAAAAAAAAAAAAAGTATGATTGCAGTTTGTGTTTTCGGTCCCGGTGCGTCTTGTCCACTCTGTAAGTTTGGGAATTCGTCCGTTAAGCACGGAGGCGAGATGACAGAAAGGTGAAAATGTGCTTTGAACCCCACTGGCTCTGGGGTGCAAAGGTCTGGAATATCCTTTTCCTCTACTGGCAATATTGATTACCTGTGGGGGGAAAAGGCGGTTGACCTTTTTCCGCGCGAAGAGGTGGCCGAGGCACGGCCGACTTAAGCGAACGCTTGATTTGCAGATCAACCTGGCTTGTACGAAAGCCGAACGGCCTTTGGATGTTAAGAAAAAGGAAGAGAGTCGGGGGTTTGATCTTCCCCTCCGTTTTGCCAATAGCATTTTAATGAAGGGAGAGATTTTGTCTTGACACCGGGCCTCCGTTCTATATTCGCGGCATCATCGCCGGGGCCGCTGGGAGCCTCCTTCAGTTACCTTGTCTTGGTTTGCTTCCAAATCTCCTCTTTGAAGCTTCGAGGCTAAACCAACATTGACACCCGAGGACTCCACTGAACTGGAAAAATGTCGCAAATGGACATTTAGGAGTGCGCTAAAAAAAATAAAAAATAAAGCCCCAACCCTCTTGGATTAGACTTTCTCTTTGAGTTATTGAGCAGAACAGCCTTGGGGGTCCAAGTGCCAGGTGAAGGTTTGGAGACTACAATTCCCAGAGTTCCTTTTTTTGGAGGGTGGGGGATGCTGGAGTTTGAAGACTTTTGCAGAGGCATTAACGGGACGGATGGGAGATCAGGAAAAAAGGCGGTGAAATTCACCGTCTATTGAGAGTGTCTGGTCCGAAAAGACGAATAAACCATTTTGGGGGAAGTTGAGCTTTTTTTTTAAAAAAAAAAATTTATTATGGTGGGTTGCACAATCAGCCAGATGTTCAGACTGGATTTGGCATTTTTATCCACCTATTGAGTCCTTCCCAAGGCAGATGCTGATCTTTGATGGTGTTACAAGTATCATTGCAGGATGTAAGCTATTCCAAGTGAAGCTACCTTTTGCAATTGACTCTCGGTGGTTTTGTCAACGCTGATGGTGTCAATATTATTATTATTTAGATTTATCCTAGCTGCCTAATTCGAGAATCCTTCTATTTGTCTCCTTTGCTACAGTGTCGAAATGCAAACCTGTTCCTTTTTTTATCCCCCTGGGCAACTTTTTTAATGTTGCCCATTGAATCCTAAAACCGGCACTTCCGTTTTTCTGCCTTGTTTAAAACAAAAACGGCCGGCAAATTCCCTTCTGGCAGTGATTCCGGGATCCTTCCAGCCCCTTGTAATTCTCAGCGTTCTTCCGGCATTCCCATCATTTGAACAGCGTTTGCGTCGTCCAACGGTTTATTTAATTTTGAGCCAACTGGTTATTTAAAAAAATAAATACATTAAAGAGGCGAGGAATTACGGCTGTGCTCTTGGTGAAATCGCACCACAAGTGTGTGCACATTGCCCGATTGTCGCAGTTGTGCTGAAGTGAGCGGCCGAGGAGGGTCGGCAGTGCCCTCTTTCAAAACTACTGAGGCAGCGCGTTGGATAATCTTAATTTCGCAACCAAGCAACCTCTTATCCGTTACATAAAACAAAATATTGAATTAAATCAAAGAAATATCCCATTTTGAACGTTAGCATTGCTTAAGAATAAAGTTTTCTCTGAGAAAATATCTACAGAGCCCCCACATCCTGGACATAAAATTGTTTCAACTTCTACAAATCCTTTTTCTTTTCTTTTTTCGTTTCTGCTATCATTTTGCACCAGTGAGGTTAAAACCAATTTCATTGTATTTAAGTACAATGACAATAAAGATTATACTTATACCCTCAAAATGACGCTATAGAGCACTGCACAAGAACAGTCCCCCCCGCCACACCGAATGCCATCACTCTGCTTAACAACTAATTCCCACGACACTGTCAAATAATTTACTAAGAGTGTATTACTATTATTATTCTCTTCCTTCCTCGTATCTATCTCTCCCCACTTATGACTATAACCATGTTGCTTGTATCTTTCAATTTATATTGTTTTATTTGTTTACTAGTACGATTTGAGAGCTTATTAGTAACCTTGACTATCACTAAGTGTTGTATCTTTTTATTTTTGATGAATGTATTTTATCCTCCTTATGTACTCTGAGAGCTTATGCACCAAAGACAAATTCCTTGTGTGTCCAATCACACTTGGCCAATGAAGAATTCTATTCTATTCTGTTCTACTCCGACGTTCTTAGTGAGTGTTATTTTTCAGTGTGAATTTCTCAGTGCCTCGTTCCTAAAGTTCATATACTTAGCACTAAGGTTGCACTCCACCGATCGTGATTAAGACATTTTTATTTGCCCGGTACTTAAATTTGAGAAACGTCTTACCTTGTGGTATGTTTTTACTCTCTGCCTCATTTGGCTGGGTATATTTTTAGTGTCGGGTGATCCAAATTTATTATGTATTTTTTGCTGACCTGTTTCCTTGAGTCTCTCGGACAACGGCTGGTATACATATTCCTTAATATATGAATGTGTGAAGGGGAGAGGAGCAATTATATATGTATGTGTATATGTATGTGTATGTGTATATGTATATGTATATGTATATGTATATGTATATGTATATGTATATGTATATGTATATGTATATGTATATGTATATGTATAGATACGTACGTACATACGTACGTACGTACGTACGTACATACATACATACATACATACATACATACATACATACATATATATATATATATATATATATATATATATATATATAGTGTCACAACCCCTGGTAAGCCCCAATTATGGGAGGAAGCTAACTGCTTCCATCATCTGTCAATCGGCTCGTCACAAGAGTCCATCACGACAGAAAACCAATATTTTTACTGTTGCCTTTGTTATATTTGTGTTTTATTTGTGCTGATAAATAAATAAAGGGAGACTAGTATAGATCTATTTCAAGCTATTTAGCTCTCATCAGAGCCTATACATACCCTATACAGCACAGGTTCGATTCCCAACATAGGGTATGGCTAGCTGATGAGAGCTAAATAGCTTGAAATAGATCTATACTAGTCTCCCTTTATTTATTTATCAGCATAAATATAACAAATGTAACAAAAAGGCAACAGTAAAAAATATTGGGTTTCTGTCTGGATGGTCTCTTGTGACGAGCCGAAGACAGAGAGTGGAAGTGTGACCTTCCTCCCATATTTGGGCATACCAGGGGTTGTGACTTTAAATATATATATATATATATATATATATATATATATATATATATATATATATATATATATATATATATATATATATATATATATATATATATATATATATATATATATATATATATATATATATATATATATATATATATATATATATATATATATATCGGAATAATAGGTAAATAAAATAAATGAAAAGAAGATGCAGCCAGAGCATTCCCACTGTTATCAGAAAGGGCATTTTTGATTACTCCGAGTGGAGTTTTCATGATCTAATTGTCACGTCAGCTGGATATCTGTTTGCCTCTTCAAAATTATTATGGGTATAAGGCTCCAGTTTTTTTTCTTTTTTCTTTTCATGTCTGTTCTGGGTTGGAAATACATTGAATTGGAACAAAAGAACTAAGTAGTTTTTTTTTTTAAGTGTTTAAATCTCTCTTTAAAATGTGCATTCCACCGGAACCTAATACATTTGGTTTAGCTGCCTGTCCACTCTCTATTTTCAGGATTACAGTATTTTTTTTTTTATTGGGTTCAGCATGGAAATACATATGATGAGAATTTGGCAGCAAATGCCAAGAGGGCAGATTCACAAATGTTTTCTCGCTCTCTCTTTTTAACATCGAGCCTTGTAAAATCTGCCTTTAAAATGACATATTTGGTTCACCTTTCCTTCCAGCTGGCAGAACAGAGAGCCCAGCGTTATACTGAAGTATGTCTTGAACTCATGTAGGAGGTTTTAACATGACTTCCATGTTGAATCTGTCTGTTCCATTTCTTGGCTGTCTCCACAGAAGAAGTCAAGGGAAAGAGATGATCAGATAATAATATTTTTTTTTAAAAAAAATCCAAATGCTTTCGCTTTGGAAACCTAATCTTTATTTTGTTTTTAGAATTTATGGCTCTTTGGGTGCAGTTTTGATTTTGTGTTGGTTTGAGAAGGAGGGAGGGAAGGCAGGAAGAAAAGAAAGGAAGGAAGGAAAAGAGTGGAGAGGTGAATGGGAGGGGGGAAAGGAAAGGAAAGAAGGAAGGAAAAAGATGCAGAGGTAAATGTGAGGGAGGGGAATAAAGGAAGGAAGGAAAAAGCTGAGAGCTGAATTAGAAGGAAGAAAAGGAAGGAAGGAAAAAAGAGAGGTGCATTAGAAGGAAGAAAAGGAAGGAAGGAAGGAAGGAAGGAAGGAAAGAAGTAGAGAGGTGAATTCAAAAGAAAAGGAAGGAAAGAAAAAAAGAGCTGAATTAGAAGGAAGAAAAAGAAGGAAGGAAAGGAAGGAAGGAAGGAAGGAAAAAAGTAGAGAGGTGAATTCAAAAGAAAAGGAAGGAAGGAAAAAAGAGGTGCATTAGAAGGAAGAGAAGGAAGGAAGAAAGGAAGGAAAAAAGTAGAGAGGTGAATTCAAAAGATAAGAGGAAGGAAAAAAGAGAGGTGAATTAGAAGGAAGAAAAGGAAGGAAGGAAAAAAGAGAGGTGCATTAGAAGGAAGAAAAGGAAGGAAGGAAGGAAAAAAGTAGAGAGCTGAATTCAAAAGAAAAGGAAGGATGGGGAAAAAGGTGCCAAGGTGGCGCAGTGGTTAAATGCAGCACTGCAGGCTACTGCTAGATCAGCAGGTCAGCGGTTCAAATCTCACCGGCTCAGGGTTGACTCAGCCTTCCATCCTTCCGAGGTGGGTAAAATGAGGACCCAGATTGTTGGGGGCAATATGCTGACTCTCTGTAAACCGCTTAGAGAGACCTGAAAGGCCTATGAAGCGGTATATAAGTCTACTGCTATTGCTATTGCTATTGCTAAAAAGAGAGGTGAATTAGAAGGAAGAAAAGGAAGGAAGGAAAAAAGAGGTGAATTAGAAGGAAGAAAAGGAAGGAAGGAAAGAAGGAAAAAGGTTGAGAGGTGAATTAGAAGGAAGAAAAAGAAGGAAGGAAAAAAGTAGAGAGGTGAATTAGAAGGAAGAAAAGAAAGGAAGGGGGTAGAGAGATGAATGGGAGGGTGGGAAGGAGGGAAGGAAAGGAAAATGAAGGGATAAGAGGAAGGAAATGTATTCCATGGAAAAGAAAGAAGAGATCTAAAATCCTATTTTATCAAAAGAAAAACATGTCCCACCAGCTCTGAACCTGGTCACGTACCCTCCCCCCTTTCTAAAAATTATCCCTTCCTACTTGTGAACCCTTGTGAATTTGTCCTTGATTTCATCATCGCCGTCTTAACTATTCCTGATGTGGAACCCGGAGTTGAAAGAGCCACCCGAAGCCAGTCTCTCTCTCTCTCTCTCCCCCCCCCCCTTCTGCCCTCGTTTATGGCCAACAATCGGAGGAAATTCAAATTCTGAATAGGACGGGGGAATCTTCTGGTTGTGGTTTTTTCTTTTTCTTTTTTCCTGGGGTTGGACTGTGTTTGATCTCCTTTCGCTCTTTCCCGAGGGATCTGCCATCGGAATGCCGTCTAGAAACGCCAAGGTCTCAGAGTCACAAAGGAGGTCTCTTCATATGCATATCAAATAGGAACGCAGAAGCGAGGAAGAGGAGGGGATAACAAGGGGATGGGAAAGAGCCTCTCTTGATAGCCGCCTTGTTCCCATCCTCCTTTGACGAGGGGCGTCGCTTTCCTGCAAGTTGGCATGAAGAAAAAGCCGGAGTATGAATGCCAGTTTTTGCCCACTTGGCCTGCAAAATCCAAGCACGGGTGTTTAGAGCAGGTTCTCAAAGTTTGCCTGTGTTTGTGTAACACCCCCCCCCCCCAAATATGATTTTTATTGATTTATTAAATTTATTTGCTGTCCTTCTTTCTGTCCTCCATGGCTTGCAAAGATAGCTAGGCAGGCAGGCAGGCAGGCAGGCATGCATACATACATACATACATACATACATACATACATACATACATACATACATACACACACACACACATATATATACATATATATACACACACACACAAACACACACACAAAGACTTAAATAAAAGGAATGTGGTGGCTTAGTGGCTAAGACGCTGAGCTTGTCAATCAGAAAGGTTGGCAGCTCAGCGGTTCGAATCCCTAGTCCCGCGTAACGGAGTGAGCTCCCGTTACTTGTCCCAGCTTCTGCCAACCTAGCAGTTCGAAAGCATGTAAAACTGCAAGTAGAAAAAATAGGAACCCCCTTAGGTGGGAAGTTAACAGCGTTCCATGCGTCTCCGGCATTTAGTCATGCCGGCCACATGACCACGGAGACGTCTTCGGACAGCGCTGGCTCTTCGGCTTTGAAGCAGAGATGAGCACTGCCCCCCCCTAGAGTCGGGAACGACTAGCACATATGTGCGAGGGGAACCTTTACCTCTAGACATCATAAATGAACGTGTGGGATTTCTCCTGAACGTAATGAATGAATTTATTGAAGTTATGCTTGAGTTATGCACTGATTTCTTTGAATCGTGATATTTTGATCTGGGCAGCGCAGGATGTGTTGAATATGATGAAGAAAATTAATAAAAAGAAAAAGAGAGAATATATAGACTTGGCACTCATCCTGACTCGGTCTCCAGTGGAGGAAGATCTCAAATATGTGTTATCTGCATGCAGACTCATACCTGAGAATTTCACTGAAAAAGGACCATACTTCATCGTCACTGATCAACATCTCTAAGCAAAGCAATTCATTCATAAGTTGCAGGTCATATAGGTAATCCTCGACTCATTACCACAGTTGAGCCCAGAATTTACGTTGTTAAGTGAGTTTTGCCCCATTTTACGAATTTTCTTGCCATATTTCTTAAGCGAGTCACTGCAGTTGTGAAGTTAGTCACACGGTCGTTAAGTGAATCTTTTTCCCCATTGACTTTGCTTGTCAGAAGGTCGCAAAAGGGGATCACGTGACACCCTCCCCCCCCCCCCGGACACTGGAAGCGTCCCAACTATGAACCAATTGTCAAGCCTCTGAATCTAATTCATGTGACCAAGAAGGTGCTGTAATGGTTGTAAGTGTGAAAAACGGTCATAAGTCCCTTTTTTTAGTGCCGTTGTAACTTTGGTCACTAAATAAACTGTTATAAGTCGAGGACTGCCTGTATTAAATCTCCACTCTGTTCAGTTGTTGGAGTTCAGGGTTTCTCAATCTTTTTTTTCCTTGAAAAGTTTTTTTATTTTTTAAAACAATTTTTATTTATTTTTGAACAAAGACAAACAAACATTAAAAAAAACCCCATCTTCCATTACAAATTGTAGAATGCATGTCAATTGGTTACAGTATTTCCATGCGTCTCTTCCATAGTCACCACCTGCTTTTCATATCAAATCGCATATTTTAAATTCACCTATATTCATGTATGTCACGATTATTATATCTCAACCTTAATTTGACTGTAATTGTTTTTACATCCTTTTGTATATAATATTCAAAATCTAGAATAGGATTATACGATAACATTCTATTAAATCATCCTAAAATCATCCAATCGCAATACGTATTGTGTATATGTTTGTTTTTATTTTTAATCTCATATATTCATTTACAAGTATACATTCTCATAGTTATTATCCACATTGTGTATTAACACTTTTGAACATTCATTTTTCCATATAAAAAAAATATCAATCAGGATTGCTCTACTTACCATCCTTTATACCTGTTTCATTGTACCACAACCCTACTTTCCTTCCCTTTTCTCCTTCCCTCCCTTCTTCTCTACTTTCTTCTTTCCTCCTCTCCTTTCCCTTTTCTTCTTCCCCTTCCTCTCCCCTACTCCTCTCTTCTTCTTCCCCTTCATGCCCTCTCTCCTACTCTTCCTACCTCTCCCTATCTTCCTCTCCTTTCCTCTTTCTTCTTTCCTTTTCCTTTCCTTTCCTCTCTTCTCCTCTCCTCTTCTGTTCCTCTTTCTGTTGTTGTTATTCCCTCCTCTTCCCTCTAACGTATTTTCGGGATGGTATTCCAGCAGGGTTTCAATCTTTGTGGCATCACAGCGGTCCTCTGCGGCTGTTGTGAACAACATAAAGAACCACCTCCAGAGCTGGTTTGATAAGTGCAAGAATGTGTGCGTGTTGTGTGTGTGTGTGTGTGTGTGTGTGTGTATTTAAATATGACCTGTTTCTTTTCTTTTTTCTTTAGCAAATTTTTTAAAATTATTTTTTCCCTTCTACAACATCTTACAGTCATTATATCAACATTGTTATGTCATCATACCTGTACATGTATATAATATTTCACTTCTATATTTACACACCTTTATACACAGTTATATATATATGTGTGTGTGTGTGTGTGGTATTTGTGCTGATAAATAAATATATATATATATATTTTGGCGTAATTAATTTTATTCTTCTTTTGCAGCCATTTGTACCAATTGTTCCAAATTTCATAATATTCCGACTTTTCTTTATCTTTTAATTTCAGGGTTAATTTATCCATCTCTGCACAATCCAAAGTTTTTTTTAATCACTAATTCGTCCGAGGGGGTATTATTTTGTATATGACCTGTTTTCTAAGTAGCTTTTGATATTCTGGAAGGTCCCAGTTTCCAACCTGAGAATCCTTGCATTGAATAATGGAGAAGGGACTTCACTGCGGGTCTGCGCCAAACGGCTTGTTTCCCTTCCAGGTTAATTTTATGTTCTTCACTTTCGGACTGGCTCTTTCTGTAATGGGCCAGTTGATAGGAAGGAGCAAAGGTCTAAACTTGCCAATAAGAATAAGGCTCAGTGATGTCTTTTGGGGTCATTGTGTCATCAGGATTGTTCTGAAACAGCATTTGCCAAATTTGATAATCAGCTTCCTCTTTGCCCTGTTGGATGGCTTTTTCGTTCCGTTTATTGCAGCGGCCCTCAACCTGTGGTCCGTCTGTGGATCCTTGGGAGGGGGGGGGGGCTGTCACGTCGTCTCAGAGGGTCTGTGAAGGTTTGAAGAAAAGTTATGATTTAAATCCTGAGTTAGATCTTAGGGGCGGGTAGTCAAAAAAGGTATTTGAAGGGGGCTCGTGGTGAAGAAAAGGTTGCTAAGTTATTGTTTTATATTAGATCAAGTATTCTTTATTAAAATGGATACTCTTGTACCGGTGAGAAGTTTAGGACAAATTTATGTACCATCATTTGCAAAACGAAACAGCGTGCAGGAGAGAGGGTTGGGAGGGGAGATGAAGAGAGACGAAGAGGGAGAGAAAGGGAGGGAGGGAGAGAGAGAGAGAGAGAGAAAGAAAGAAAAAAGGAAAGAGACAGAGGGAGAGACAGAAAGAAAGGAGAGAGAAAGAAAAAGAGACAGACAGAAAGGAAGGAGAAACAGACAGAAAGATAAAGGAAGAAAAAAGGAAGAAAGAGGAAGAAAGAAAGAGAAAGAAGAAAGAAACAAACAAAGAGAAAGAAGAAAGAAAAAGAAAGAAAAAGAAAGAAAGAAAGAAAGAAGGAAAGAAAGAAAGAAAGAAAGAGAAAGTCACTACAAGGAATCTGTCTTGAGCAATTACAGTGAAATCCAATAATAAAAACTGTGCATTGCTCAGAATGGTCTTTGGTGAGAAGGGCAACTACACAGATTTGATTAATGCATAAATAAATAAATTGTTGGGTGGGGACGTCTGTGTGCATGTAAATTTATGCAGAAGGCTCGATTAGCAGCTTTGCCCTGTTAGTGGGTTTCCTCATTCCGTTTATTATCATACGTTTAGATCATGTTTCTTTTATTAAAACGGATTCTCTGGCACTGGTGAGAAGTTTGGGATAGATTTATCTAGCCTCTTTTGGGGAACGGGGGGGCTGCAAGCGCTCGGAAGGAATCTGGGGTGAACAATCGCAGCGAGACGCGGCAATAAAATGATCGTGTATGGCACGCGGTTGCTTCGGTGTGGGACACAGGAGACTGAAATGTTGGGATTAAAATTGCAAGAGACAGTCTTGATGTTTAAAAAAGCAAAGGGCGGCTCTTGTGGATGGTACAGGAAGAAATATCAGTATTTTTACCATCACTGGCTTTGAAAACAGGGGCTGAGAGCAAATCGTGGATCTGGTGTTTGATTTGACCATTGGGCACTTAAATGTACCTTTTGCAGCCTAAGCAATACCCTTGCCCAGTATGTCAATAGTAAAGGGTCAGCAACTGACTAAATCCCAACTCTTCCTTGATTCTATCAAGCCGGGGAAATTGCTTTATTCGTTGCCCCTGTATAATGGCAGAAGTTAAATCAGTGGTGGGTTTCAAAAATTGTTTGAACCTACTCTGTGGGCGTGGCCTCCTTTGTGGGAGTGGCTTGCCACCCATGTGACCGGATGGGAGTGGCTTGCTGCCCATGTGACCGGATATGAAGATGCCGACGACACTTGTCAGAACCACCTTAAATTACCACACACACAGCACTGGCATGCATAAGAATAGGATGTAAACTTGTTTCTTAAAAGGCATCTTTGGTTTGCCTTAAAACAACTTCAACACACGCAATGTTCTGATTGCACCACAAACGCAGTAGTCATCCTTACCTTTCACAGAGGCACTGAGTTTTATAAATAGGAGCATGATAGTGTAGAATAATCATATCCAAGGACCAGTGGTGGGTTTCAAAAATTTTTGGAAGCTCTTCTGTAGGTGTGGCCTGCTTTCCGGGTCCACTGGTGGAACCTCTTCTAACCGGTTCGGTAGATTTGACGAACTGGTTCTACCGAATAGGTGCGAACTGGTAGGAACCCACCTCTGAGTTAAATCCATTGGGCAAATTTTTAAGGATTGGTTTGGACGTATCCCTGCTCAGCAGTCCAAATATACAGCCGCAAAAGAGAAGTTGGAGAGAGTGACATTTTAAGGACAAAATACAGGTAGTCCTCGGCTTACGACCACAATTGAGCCCAATGCTTCTCTTGTTTGTGAAGTGAATTTTGCCCCCTTGTACGACCTTTCTTGCCACCGTTGTTCAGCGAATCACTGCAGTTGTTAATGTTGTGGCCCGCTGGCGGCCAACTGAGCCGGCAGCAGAGTCGGACAGTGAGGAGGTTGGGGAGGAACATGGGCCAGTCCTGGGGGCTGAGGAAAGCTCAGACGAGGGCTCTGCGTCGGAGGTAAGAGAGGGAGATAGACAGCCGTGAGGCAGAGGAACAGCTGGAGCCTGTTCCCGGTGTGCGCATGCACAGAGCTGCCAGAAGACAAGACCAACTAAGAAAGCAGGGTCGGCTTAGGAGTAAAGCCGCACCTTGGAAGTGATTGGCCCCTCCCATAGGACACAAAAGAGGAACGAACGGGGAGGGAGCTTTTGCAAGAACCCATTCGGTTTCAAGAGTGGAAAGTTCTGTGTGTGACTATAAGAGACTCTGTGCCTTGCCCTGTGTTTGGAAACTAGTTATCTGGCAGCTCTCCAAACGAGATAAGGTGCGTGTGGATAAACATTCCTCTGAAAGACTGTTTGCTAAGCCTTGCTGACTGTGAATGAAAGGAATTACACAGTCGTGTAAATAAAAGAGGTTTTGCCAGGACCAAGACTCTGCTTCTTGCTTTCTCAGGAAGCCTGGGTCAGATCAGTTAAGTTAGCAACACGGTTGTTAAGTGAATCTGGCTTCCCCTCGATTTTGCTTGTCAGAAGGTTGCAAAAGGGGATCACATGACCCCGGGACACTGCAACCGTCATAAGTACCTGCCAGTTGCTAAACGCTTGAATTTTGATCACATGACCACGGGGATGTGGCAACGGTTCTAAGTCTGAAAATAAGTCACTTTTTTTCAATGCCAAACAGTCACTAAATGAACTTTTGTAAGTCGAGAGCTAGCTGTACTTGGGTACAAGAAGAATTATTTGTCTTTTTCGGTAGAAAAGAGGTACTGTATTTTTTCGGAGTATAAGACGCACCTTTTTCCCTCAAAAAAGAGGCTGAAAATCTGGGTGCGTCTTATACATGGAATACAGCATTTTTTGCCTCCCAAAATTCTTCCCCCCTTCACCAAGATGGCCATGCATAGCCTTTAGGGGGCTTTCAGAGTGCCAAGGTGGCGCAGTGGTTAAATGCAGCACTGCAGGCTACTGCTAGATCAGCAGGTCAGCGGTTCAAATCTCACCGGCTCAGGGTTGACTCAGCCTTCCATCCTTCCGAGGTGGGTAAAATGAGGACCCAGATTGTTGGGGGCAATATGCTGACTCTCTGTAAACCGCTTAGAGAGGCCTGAAAGGCCTATGAAGCGGTATATAAGTCTACTGCTATTGCTATTGCTCCTGGGGGCTGGGGAGGGAAGAAATGAGCAAAAAACAGGGTCATTTTTTGCTCAATTTTGTCGTCCCCCCCCCCGCACGCTCAGAAGTACTCTTATAAGCCTCCTAAAGGCTATGCATACCCTTTTTTTTTGACAAAAAATGCACCAGTTTTTGGGAGGTCTTCAGAGTGCAAAAACTTTTTTAATTTGCCTCTTCAAAATCTTGGTGCGTCTTATATTCTGAGAAATACGATAATTGCTTTGATTTGGAGAAGCCAGAGGAATCCTACATATTCCGGGGGGTGTCCATGCTTTGATTTTCACCAAACTGGAGCAGAATCTCCAGCCTCTCTCCTCTAACGGGGATTGTTCTTGTCCGCATTCTGGTTAAACGTTCTGGCACACTAATTCCACCTCTTGGTGTGGTTGTAGCATTGTCGGCTTAATTGCTCAGTGACTATTTCTTATCCGATATTGCTGCTCTGGGAAGCAGTTGAAGCCTCTGACCCAAAAACCGCCTAACTTAAAGTCATGACACAGTTTTTTGAAATCTCATTTCGTAACTCCGCCTTTCCCCCCACTCGGGTACCCTTGAGATGGGTTAGCCTAAATTCCCGGCTAACGAGGCTAGGAATTCTGGGAGTTGTAGTCCACCATGACGACAGGCACTACTATTTTAATTTCCTAAATCAGTGGTTCTTCTTTGGTCTTAGAATCATAAGAAGCAAAGAGTTGGAAGGTACTTTGAGGTCTTCTGGTCCTGCTTCTTGCCAAGGGCAGCGCATTAAACAATGGTGGGGCAATCATGGCTTGGGAAATTTGAGTGATGGAGCCTCCATGGCTCCAGAAGGCTAAATAACTCTCGCAGTCAGGAATTTTTTAACTTATTTTGAAATCGGACCATCTATAGATTGATTTGATTTGATTTTGATTTTATTATATTTATATGCCGCCCTTTTCCCCCGAAGGGGACTCAGGGCGGCTCACCATTCAAATCAGGGAAGGGGGTACAGACAAAAAATATAAAAAACAAAACATAACAATGCATAATTTAAAAACACACAACAGTCATACCATTCGAGACGGGGGCAACGGCTCTTTAGCCCCAGGCCTGTCGGAACAGCCAGGTTTTAAGGGCTTTGCGGAAGGCCTGGAGGGTGGTGAGGGTTCGAATCTCCACGGGGAGTTCGTTCCAGAGGGTCGGAGCAGCCACAGAGAAGGCTCTCCTCCGAGTAGTCGCCAGTCGACACTGGCCGGCGGATGGAATTCGGAGGAGGCCTAATCTGTGGGATCTAATCGGTCTAGTGGAGGTGATTGGCATATAGAGCTTCTTGTCTTCTTCTTGGGCACTAGAGATGGTCGATCAACCAATTGTGTCTCCCTTTGACCTTCTCTTCTCTAGACTAGACTAGTGTTTCTTAACCTTGGTAGCTTTCAAACACATGGACTTCAACTCCCATAATGACAAGGAGGGGAATGGCTGGGAGGGGAATTCTGGGAGCAGACGTCCACAGATCTTAAAAGTTACCAAGATTAAGAAGCCCTAGCATAGTCTAACTTAATGGCCCAGTTCCTTTAACTGCTCCTTTAATTGCTCTTTGTATTTTTATTTATTCATATCCCACCTTTATTGTCTCTGTAAATAAATCAAAATGGCGAACCCACAAAAACACTCCCAAACCCTCTTTCTCTCTGTGAGAACAACCCTCTGAGGTGAGTCAGGCAGAAAGAGAATAACTGGACAAAGTCACCCAGCTGGCTTTCACGCCTAAGGCAGGACTAGAACTCCCAGTCTCCTGATGATTAGACCAAAGTCATCTAGTCAACTTTCTTGGCTAAGGAAGGATTAGAACTCACCGTCTTCTGGTGGTTGGCCCAAAGTCACTCAGCCGGCTTTATAGTCTAAGGGGGAAGTAGAACTCACAGTCACCATGGCTTTTAGCCTGGTGCTTTAACCACTAGACCAGGGGTCTCAAACTTGATTTCATTGGGGGACGCATCAGGGTTGTGTTTGACCTTGGGGGGGGCGTGGCCAGGGGGGCATGGCCAGCTCGACGTCACTCGTGTCGGGGGCGCCGGGGGGGGGGCAAGCACTCTGCCAGGGAGAACGGGCTCCCAAGCTCCATTTTCGGCTGCGATGGCCTCCTGCAACCCTCTGCCAGTGAAAACTGAGCTCAGGAGACATCCCATTTTACGACCTTTTTTGCCACAGTTGTTAAGCGAATCACTGCAACCGACAAGTCAGTAACCTGGTTGTTAAGTGAATCCGGCTTCTCCCATTGACTCTGCTTGCCAAAAGGTCGCAAAAGGAGGTCACATGACCCCAGGATGCAGCAACGGTCATAAATACGAACCACTACGTGCCAGGCGTCTGAATTTTGATCACATGATCGTTGGGATGATGCAATGGTTGCGATTGTGAAAAAATGGTCAAGTCACATTTTTCAGTATTGTAACTTTGAGCAGTTCCTAAACGAACTGTTGTAAGTCAAAGACTACATGTAGAAACTAGCCTCCTCCATCTTCCCCTCAATTTCCACTGTTGTGGCCCACCAGTGGCCAACGGAGCTGGTTGCAGACTCAGACAGTGAGGAGGTTGGGGAGGAAGATGGTCCAGTCCTGGAGTCTGGGGAAGGCTCTGACGAGGGCTCTGTGTCGGAGGCAGAGAGGGGGCCAGGGCCATCCTGACAGTTATCAGCTGCCTTCAGAGTCGAATATCAGTGGGGCAGAAGAACAACTGGAGCCTGTTCCCAGTGTGCGCATGCGCAGAGCTTCCAGGAGAAGAAAAAGGGAGTAAAGCCACAGGTGGACGGTGAATGGCCCCTCCCATAGGGAATAAAGAGGAGCGAAAGGGGAGGGGAGTTTGCAGGAGACAATTAGTTCAATTCATTAGGGTGAAGATCTGTTCCTGACGTCTTGCCAAGTAATTGCCGCTACAGCGTGGTGTTTGGAAGATATCGGCCTGGCAGCTCTCCAAACCTGACAATCCCTGCAATTATGAACTCTCATGGAAGACTGTTTGCCGGGGAGAGGAATTTGCTGGAGAGGAATTCCCTTCAACATAAATAAAAGAGGTTTTATCAGGATGAGGAGTCCGCTTCATGCTCTTGGGAAGCCTAGGTCAGAACATCCCCCTTTCTGGTGGATCCCTTCCCCCCCTGGTCCTGCCCGCATTATGCCCATGGAATAGCTTGGCGATTTAGCCAAAGTTTTTTTCAACCACTTTTCTTCCTGAAAGACCCAGGAATGTGTAATGGAAAGTTTAATCTCACACTGCCTCTGGTTAAGCGGGGATGGCAAATGCATTCGGCTGCATTGATTCTTTGGAATAACAGTTATGGGGGGGAATGCAAGACAAGGAACAGCATTGCATGTTGCAGAAAAATGCGCGTGGGTAAACATATGCCCAAAGAGTTAAGATGCGACAGGCTGCTTTCTTTTTGAGTTTAATATAATCTTAGTGTACAATATAATATTTTTTTTCTCGGCCGATTCTATCATGGGTTGACCCTCTGGGTTTAAAGTGCCCTTGGCGACGAGAGCTTGCTGTCACAGTTGTCGGAAAAAGTACTTCTGCGCTCCGAAAAACCCGTTGAAAATGTATCTCGACTAATTGGTGGAGCAAGTGAGCTTTTTGAGATGAAACGGGGTTTAATTGCCCCCGTTTTCTGCAGCGTTCTCTTGAAATGGTGCCTCTAAATCAGTGATGCCGAACCTTTTTCGCCTCGGGTGCCAAAAGCACATGCGCCTGTGGTGTGTGTGGCTGCGTACCTATGCCCATAATTTAATGCCCCCCATGCCGTGCCCCTTGCGCATGCACGTGTGACACTGCCCCGCGCATGTGCACATGGCTTTCTTGGAGCCTGGGGAGGGCAAAAACAGCCTTCTCCCCCTCCCTGGAGGTCCTTTGGAGGCTGAAAACGGCCCGTTTTTTGACTTTTCGGTGGGCCCAATGCAGGGGTGGGTTCCTGCCAGGTCTAACCTCTTCGATAGAAGAGGTTCCACAAATCTGTGTACATGCAACCCTTCAAATGTATAAAGCAAGGGATTCAAGGATAGTCTCTACAAAGGATCTGAAGGGAATCTTAAGAGAAAGTAGCTAGAAGCTCTTTGCGGGACATGATTGGTTGAAAGTTAGGGAAAGAACCTCCTAATGGGAAGAGCAATTTGACACTGAAATTGGATGCTTGGGGAAGCAGCTGGCCTTTCTTTTGCCTCATAGGTTCAAGAGAGACGAAACTACCATCAAATGGGGATGGTTTAATTTTGGCTCCCATCATTATGGCTTCAAGGACCCCTTGCAACTTGAATATTCTGGGTTCTAGCAATAAGTGGAGCTATTTAATCTATTTTTCTGAGCCTTATCTTAAATGTGCCAGTTGCCCAGCGGGATTTCTTGGAGAGAACTCGTTACTTTCTATCAACATACAAGAATCCTTTCCTTTTTCCTTTCCCCTTTTTCCTTTCCTTTCTTTTCTCCTTTCCTTTCCTTTCTCCTTTCCTTTCCTTTTTCCTTTCCTTTCTCCTTTCCTTTCCTTTCCTTTCTCCTTTCCTTTCCTTTCCTTTCTCCTTTCCTTTCTCCTTTCCTTTCCTTTCTCCTTTCCTTTCTTTTCCTTTCCTATTTTCCTTTCTCCTTTCCTTTCTCCTTTCCTTTCCTTTCCTATTTTCCCTTTCCTTTCTCCTTTCCTTTCTCCTTTCCTTTCTCCTTTCCTTTCTCCTTTCCTTTCTTTTCCTTTCCTATTTTCCTTTTCCTTTCCTTTTTCCTTTCCACTCTTTTCCTTTCCTCTTTCCTTCTCCCTTTCCCCCTTTTCCTCTCCCCTCCCCTCCTCCATTTAATGTAGCACTTATAGTTATTTTCTTCTGCTTCTTTCTTTCAAACTGCCCCTCCGCTCCAAATCTCCTTGACCTTTTAAACTTTGATTAAGGGTTGTGTATTTTGTGGTGTATTATTTTTTGGGCTTGCTTGAATGTCCTCATTGGATGGAATGGTGGGGTAGAAATATTTGTACTAAAATAAAATACACTTAACCTTTTTATAAATAAAGAAAAAAAGGGGATGCAATTCAGGAACTGGATATATATCTCAAAGTTGTCTAAAAAAATACAGAAAGTCACCAGAATAAAATTGCCCTGGGACAATCGCTATTTAAAAATGAAATCGGTTGTACCAAAATTTGAGTTCAATGCAGAGTGATTCAAATTAAATACACAAGTTTATTATACAGTACTACTTAAACATTATAATGTAATATTAATATACAATAATATTGTTTTGGCTTGCATACAAATTTGACTTAAGAACAGACTTTTGGAACAGAACTTGCTCTTCAACGGGTGACTAATTGTAGCAATATCCAGTAAAAAAATTAAGAATATCAGCAATATGTTAGAAACAGAAAATGTTTGCTCTCCCACTAGTGACGCAAATTCAGTGCAGATCGTCCTCGAATTACGACCACAGTTGAGCCCAACATTTTTGTTGCTAAGTGAGAGATTTGTTAAGTGAATTTTGCACCACTTTATGACCTTCCTTGCCACTGTTGTTAAGTGAATCACTGCAGTTGTTAAATTAGTAACACGGTTGTTAAGTGAATCTGGCTTCCCCATTGACTTTGCTTGTCAGAAGGTCTCAAAAGGGCGTCACGTGACCTAGGGACACTGCGACCGTCATAAATGTGAATCCATTGCCAAGTGTCTTAATTTTGATCACGTGATTATGGGGATGCTGCAATGGTCGTAAGTATGAAAAATGTTCATGTCATTTTTTTCAGTGCCGTTGTAACTTTGAAAGGCCACTAAACGAACTGTTGTAAGTCGAAGACTACCTGTACAGTAGAGACTTTCTAGGAACAGGGACTAAAAGGGATTGCTGCACCTGGCCAATACATTCATTATTTTAAATCCCGTGGACCACTAATATGAATTTTTTAAAAAGATAAATAGTGTTTAGTGCAATATAAAAAAGGCAAATAATTTTTGCTGTGTGGACCACCAAAATTTTCTCACTGGACCACTGTTTGGTGACCTCTGCCCAGGGGTGGGTTCCTGCCAGTTCTAGCCTCTTTTATAGAAGAGGTTCCACAAATCTACAGTGCTGTTTAGAACCGGTTCCAGCTCCCTCCCCCTGCCCGTCCCCACATCATCAAGATCATCGAGAGGAGGAATTCTGGGAGTTGAAGTCCACAAGTCTTAAAGCTGTTAAGTTTGAACACCCCTGGGTTTTTTTTTCTAAAGGGTTAGGGGTGTAAGGGTAAATTGACAGCTTTAAGACTTGCACACTTCAGTGCCAGAGTTCCTGAGCCAACATGGCTGGAGGAGGAATTCTGGGAGTTGAAGTCCACAAGTCTTAAAGCTATCAAGTTTGAACACCCCTGGGGTTTTTTTTCCTAAAGGGTTACGGGTGTAAGGGTAAATTGACAGCTTTAAGACTTGCGTGCTTCAAATGCCAGAGTTTCTGAGCCAACATTTTGGCTGCTAAGCAAGAGCGTTGTTAAGTGAGTTTCACCCAGTGGTGGGATTCAGCCAGTTCGCACCACTTCGGGAGAACTGGTTAACTTTCTGAGCAGTTTGGTGAACTGGTTGTTGGAAGAAGTTCCTGAGCCAACATTTTGGTTGCTAAGCAAGAGCATTGTTAAGTGAGCTTCACCACATTTTACAAGTTGGCCATGGCCACACAGTCACATGACTGCCAAGCCACTCCCACCCAGTCACATGACTGGCAAGCTGCTCCCACAAATCAGGCCACACCCACAGAAGTTCTAAAAAAGTTTGAAACCCACCACTGCCTCTGCCCTAGAAAGTATGCAGAGAAGAGCAACAAAATTGATCAAGATTCTGGAAGCCAAATTGTTTGATGTAGAGCTAAGGGAACTAGGCAGTGGTGGGTTCCGGGCTGTATTGCCGTACCGGTAATATCCGGGAGCAGAGCCTGTGGAGGGCACTTTTTTAGAGGCTTTTTTAAACAGTTAAGCACTAAGCAGAGTCATCCATGGTGACTCTGGCAGCAACTAGCTCAGCCTGACCTCAGCTCTTGCCTTTTTCCTTTTACATTTTTTTTTCTTTTCATGATGACAGTGGTGAGGCTCTGCCTCCCCTGACTGCACGTCCTTGAGTGTACAGAGTGTGGGTCTCCACCTCTTCTTTTTTTTTTTAAATGGCTGCATCGCCACATCTCAAGGACTCCCTGCCCTTTACAAGAGGGTTGGGCTGGATGACCGTTAAGGTCCCATCAAGCCGCACGTTTCTACGATTCCACCCGTCTAGAAGGGCCTCATTAAATTCAGCGGAAGCCGTGTCCTTCGGAAAGGATGCTTACCTGGAATGGATTTTATTCGACATGGCTTCCTTGTTGTTCTTTTTCATTTATAAAGTGCAGAAATTACTAGGTACGGTACAGTGACTTTAAGAAAAAAAATGCAATTCTCAGCCCAAGGACTGGCAGACAATTGGGGAGGGGGAGGGGTTGTTATCACCGCCTTTTTCTGGGTCAGATTTGTGAATCGGAGATTGGGGAAATGACAGGGTGGCCAAGATTTGCGGGGAGGTTTGGGGGCGACTTCCTCCCCCTGCCAACCTGGAAGGCGAAAATTGCTCTCCGCCGAATCGGCAGTTGTCTTAAACGGGGCAAGGACCGTAGGGAGCCGGGATGTGAGCTGGCCTGGGCGAGGGGAAAAAAAAGACTCAAGTGAACCTTCTTGAAACTGTAATAAATTTTATTGAAGCTCACACCTGCTCTCTCTTTCAAAAGCCCTAAGCGACCTTAGCTCTCTCGGGCCTCCTAACTTTTCGCTCCGGCACCGAACGGTGGCATGGCTCCTTTGTCCAAAGAGAAAGCAATGGAGGAGAGGAATAAAAAATGTCCCCCTTTTTCCTCGGGAAACTTCAGTTGAACCCGGTCTTCCTCCGCCTCGGGATGAATGATGACCTCTGTGGGAACACCCCATTGTGCGAAAAAGGGCAACTTAGGTGTCGGCCTCAGAGGTCAGGATGGATGGGAAGAGATTGAATAACAGAATAACAGAGTTGGAAGGGACCTTGGAGGTCCTCTAGTCCAACCCCCTGTTCAGGCAGGAAGCCCTGTACCATTTCAGACAAATGGCTGTCCAATCTAAACTTCCCGTGTTGGAGCATTCACAACTTCTGGAGGCAAGTTGTTCCACTGATTGATTGTTCTAACTGTCAGGAAATTTCTTCTTATTTCTAGGTTTCTTCTCTGCTTGATTAGTTTCCACCCATTGCTTCTTGTTCTGCCCTCAGGTGCCTTGGAGAATAATTTGACTCCCTCTTCTTTGTGGCAACCCCTGAGATGTTGGAACACTGCTATCATGTCTCCCCTAGTCCTTCTTTTCATCAAACTAGACATACCCAGTTCCTTCTGTTTTAGTCTCCAGTCCCCTAATTGTCTTTGTTGCTCTTCTCTACAGTCTTTCTATCTTAAACTTGCCAAGGTTGATAAACATTGATTTTAGATCAGAAATGTCCAGCTTTGGCAACTTTAAGGTTTGTGGACTTCAACTTCCAGAATTCTCCAGCCAGCTGTGCTGGCTGGGGATTTCAGGGAGTTAAAGACCACAAGTCTTAAAGTTGCCAAAGTTGGACACCCCTGACTTAGAGATTTGCTTAAATATAAGGAAAAACTGCTATTATGTCTCTCTCAGTCCTTCGTTTTATTAAATTACATGCCCAGTTCCAGCAACCTTTCTTCATGTTTTAGCCTCCAGTCCCCTAATCCTCTTTGTTGCTCTTCTCTGCACTCTTTCTAGAGTCTCCACATCTTTTCTACATCGTGACAAGCAAAACTGAATGCATGATTCCAAGTGTGGCCTTACCAAGGCCTTATAAAGTGGTATTAATATTTTCACATGATCTTGATCAGATTGGTGTGTAATGTGGTTGATGATGAATTTTGGTTGGTGTGTGTCAGTGGTGGGTTTCAAATTTTTTTTGAATCTACTCTGTGGGTGTGGCCTCCCTTGTGGGAGTGGCTTGCCAGCCATGTGACCTGGTGGGAGTGGCTTGCCGACCATGTGTTCTCTCTCTCTCTCTCTCTCTCTCTCTCTCTCTCTCTCTCTCCTTCCTTTTATCTCTCTGTCCCTTTTTCCTTTTTTTCTTTCATCTCTCTCTCACTTTTTCTTTCCTTTTTTCTTTCTTTCTTCCTTCCTTCCTCTTTCTCTTTCTCTCTGTGTGTGTGTGTGTGTGTGTGTGTGTCAGTGGTGGGTTTCAAAAAATTTTGGAACCTCTTCTGTAGATGTGGCCTGCTTTCTGGTCCACTGGTGGAACCTCTTCTAACCGGTTTGGTAGATTTGATGAACCGGTTCTACCAAACTGGTGCGAACTGGTAGGAACCCACCTCTGGTGTGTGTACATTTGTGTATATTGTGAAGATTGCTGTGGGTGCCACTTGACCCCCTGCACTGGATTCTCAAACCTACTTCGCTGTGTTGTTGTGAAAAGAGAAATAGGTCTGGAAATAAAGTACTTCTCAACTTACAACTATTCCTTTAGCGACTGTCTGAAGTTTCAAGGACACTGAAATGAACGACTTAACAACCATCTTCACACTTATGACTGACATGATCAAAATTTGGAGGCTTGGCAACTGGCATGTATGTATTTACGATGGTTTGTAATGTCCCACCAGCTTCTGACAACAAAATCAATGGGGTGGGAGGGAGCCAGATTTGCTGAATGACCACATGATTCACTTACCAAGTGCAATGATTTGCTTAACAACCATGGCAAAAAAAGATTGTAAAATCTGGCCCGACTCACTTAACAAGTGCATTTTTTAGCCATGGGAATTCTGGCCCCAACTGGGGTTTGAAAGTCAAGGACTTCTTCCATCATTCTTCTCCTGGACTCATTCCCACAAAGATTACATCCCGTTTCTGAACTCCCGTGCCTTCTTAAATGCCAGCCTGGATATATTATATTCTAAAATAGCGTTTGATCCCACATTTCTGTCTGAAGCAAACGCCTTCCAGCGGCGGATGGCTGCCTCCTTTGGGAAGGGAAGTGAGAAATAAATATGGAAAAATATCCTCCCGGTGTGTCTCTCTGTTATTTTATTGGGTCTGCGAACCATCCAGCATAGCAAACTTGGTGGTACAATAATATAATTGCAAGAGCATGCAAAACTAATTCACTCCAGATTATGTCAAAAACGACTCGCCTCCTTGGCTTCTCAGAATCAGCCAAATGTTAGCTCACTTTTGTCTTTTTGTTATCACGGATTCCGGCTTGCTTCTCTCTCTCTCTCTCTCATTTTGACTGGAGTTTAGGGACGGGATGCCCCAAATCTCTGCTTGCATTTTGGAAGGGAAACAAACGCCTCTCGGAGAGAGATTCTTTGCCTGCTTTGAAAACGGAACGCCGAAGACTGCATTGCAGTGAGCTAATGATCTTTTATTAAAGGAGAGTAGCTTTTTCAGATTCAGTTTCAATCCCAGAGACTGGATTAAGAGAGCTTTCTCCATGATCCCGGTGCGATTTGGCTCTAAAAACTGCAGGTTTTGCTAAGCCAGAGACGATGGAGTTGGGCTTAATTTAAACTAACCTGGTCTAGATTCAGCTCTGGGTATTTGTAGAGGGATCTGCTTTCTCCAGGGGTTTTTCCAACGTGGTTTTCTTGGTGGGAAGTAAAGAGAATTGTAGCCACTCTCAACTTTCTGGTGGGTGATAGATTGGAGAAATTAAAAATTAGCTATGAGCTGGTTTTGTTTGGATCAGGTATCACTAAAATGGTTGGATAACCACTTGTCTGAAGTGGTGTAGGGTTTCCTGCCTAAGCAGGGGGTTGGACTAGAAGACCTCCAAGGCCCCTTCCAACTCTGTTATTCTATTCTAAAAACAGGGTTCAGACAAACCACTGGTCTTTACTTTACTTTACTTTAATAAGATTTGTATGCTGCCCACTCCCTTGGGACTCTGGGCGGCTCCCAACAAAAGTAAAAACATATAAAAAATTTAAAAATACAATTATTATTAATGATTGGTCCCTGAATTAAACCATATTCTGAATTTACAGGAAGTCCTCGATTTACAACTACGGTTGGGATCAGAATCTCCCTTGCTAAGCAAGGCAGTTGTTAAATGAGTCACGTCCAATTTTAGGACCTTTTTTTTTGCACAGTTGTTGAGTGAATCACTGCTGTTTTTAAGTGAACCCCGCACTCATTAAGCAAATCCAGATTTTGCTTGTTGAACGGTTGCAAATGGTGATCGTCGGGCCTCTCCGGATGCCACAACCATCATCAATCCATGCCGGTTTGCCTGAATTGTGATCACGGGATTGTGGGGAATGCTGCGGCGGTTGTTAAGTGCGAGAACCGGCCGCGAATCGCTCTTTCCGGCGGTCGCTAAATGAACGACCGTAATATAAATTAAAAGGTAGAGGCAGGGTTAATGCAATCTCCTCCTTCCACCCAGTCCTCCCCCACCCCGACTCGACCCACCTAGCGTCCTCCCTCCCCCAATCCAGCTAAGGTTAAAGCTCACCAAGCTTAACCTATTGTGTGAATGCCGCTTCTCGGTCTCTGACTGACCTGGTGGAGCGTATTGTGCGAACCCAGCCAAAGGAGGCGAGCAACGCAGAGGCCCTGTCGCTTTTAATAGAAAATGGAATTATGGCAGAGACGAAATTGGGAATCTCTGAGGGAAAATCTCTAGGTGACACCATCCTTAACACACAGCACTCTGTGTGTGTGTGTGTGTGTGTGTGTGTGTGTGTTGTGTGTGTGTGTAAAGTGTCCTGTTCTCCTTGGCTTCCAATCTGTATTGCGTTCTGTTAAATTAAGTAATAAATAGACTCCCGCTGCTGTCCCTAGACTTGGCTGTTAAATGAACACTGTTGTACGGAAGCTGCTTTGGGATGTTAATTCATTCTTTCTCAAACCCAAGAAGTGAAAAATTTCCCCATGGATTTCTCCCTCTGGGTTGAGAAGGAAGCTAATTTTGCAAATATTGGGGGAGGGGGGGGTTGCTACTTAAGAAATGATCGGGCTGGTGTTCGAGGAAACACAACTGATACGGGATTTTTACCTCCCCCCCCCCCAAACCTCTTTGGCTGGTCCTGGCCTCCATAATTGCTCCCCTCTCCTGTTTTAGAGAGGCGTGGTGGCTCAGTGGCTAAGACGCTGAGCTTGTCGATCAGAAAGGTCGGCAGCTCGGCGGTTCGAATCCCTAATGAGCTCCCGTTACTTGTCCCGGCTTCTGCCAACCTAGCAGTTCGAAAGCACGTAAAAATGCAAGTAGAAAAATAGGAACCACCTTTGGTGGGAAGGGAACAGCGTTCCGTGCGCCTTCGGCGTTGAGTCATGCAGGCCACATGACCATGGAGATGTCTTCGGACAGTGCTGGCTCTTCGGCTTTCAAACAGAGATGAGCACTGCTCCCTAGAGCCAGAAACGACTAGCATATATGTGCAAGGGGAACCTTTACCTTAGTGGTTTTAGAGACCCATCGATTTTGCCCATTGATGTTCGGTTTTGGATGTTATACAAAATGGCACATCTTAGGGTGCCTCCTCTCCCCCAAAGGATGCAATTGAATCTCTGGGTGGGTTGATCACTTTGATCACACTATGACTGCCATTTTGAGAGAGAGAGGGAGGGGGGGAGAGAGGGGGGGGAGAGAGAGACCAGGGTGTTGATTTATGACTGTATTCAGACAACCAGTTTCCTAAACCCGGGTCAGCCCAAACCTTTTGTCTGAACAGCTGCTTTGCTCCTTCCAAACTGGCAGAAAACACAAGTTATTTTTTTCCTGTTTGCTTTATTTTTCCATTCAAACCGAATGAGGAGATATTGTGTTTATGAAACCCATTTCAGAACATAGGATCATATTCTGATTTCTCCCAAAGCTGTTAATCATAGTTTCTAGATTTGGATAAAATTAGCTTGTTAAGAACCCTCTAAAAATGACCTCCATAATATTAATGACTGAATTAGAGGTAGTCCTCAAGTTACAACGATAATTAGGCCCTGCAATCACGGTCGTAAGCCATGATGGGCAGAAACACCAAATCTGTTGTGAACAGATTTGGTTGTATGATCTTTTTCACGATGGTCATTAAGTGAACATTAAGTGGTCATCAACGAATGCCGTAGTTATTAAACGGATGCATTGTTTATTATGGATTTTTTTTTTGCCGGAAACTGGAAGTATTTATTTATTTTATTTATTAATTAGACTTATATACCGCTTCATAGGGCTTTCAGCTCTCTCTAAGCGGTTAACACTAATTTCCAGCAAAATCATTGTAAATTGTGGCCCTTTGACATCGGGCGCTGCAAACAGCCATAACTATGGGCCATTTCCTGAGCCCCCATGCAAAAGGCAATCACATGACTATAGGAAGGGAGTCCCCAACAGATCTTCGAAACAGGATCTTAAGTAGTTTTCTGAGGGGGTGGTGGTGTTTTCTGTTGTTACTTTGAATGGTTGCAACGCGACCGGTTGTAAGTTGAGGACCCAGTAGTAAATTTGGAACTGGCATTGAGGTTAAAGGATCTCCCCCAAATATAATCACTTTATAAATGATGCAGTTCAGGGTTCTACCACAAAACTGCATTCGACTAAAGGGCGCTCGACGAAACCGCGCAGCTGACATCATCACAGCGCGACAACAGCGCAGAGAAAAAAGCATGCTGTAAACGCTAAACCTAAAATTAACCCCTAAACCTAAACCTAATCCCTCTAAACCTAATCCTAAACCTAAACCTAAACCTAACCCTAAACCTAACCCTTAACCTAACGCTAAACCTAACGCTAAACCTAATCCTAACCCTTAACCTAACCCTAACCCTAACCCTTACCTTAACTTGAATCGGCTTGCTTTCAAAGCACTATTTAAAGCGCCCTTCTTTCTCCGCGCTCGCTGTTGTCGCCCTGTTGATGACGTCAGCGACGCGGTTTAATCGGGCGCGCTTTAGTCGAGCGCGGTTTTGTCGTGCCACGGCAGTTCAGTGGTGGGATTCATTTTTTTTTTACTACCGGTTCTGTGGGTGTGGCTTGGTGGGCGTGGCAGGGGAAGGATACTGCAAAATCCCCATTTCCTCCCGATCAGCTGGGACTCGGGAGGCAGAGAATAGATGGGGGCGGGGCCAGCCACAGGTGGTATTTTACCGGTTCTCCGAACTACTCAAAATTTCCACTACCGGTTCTCCAGAACTGGTCAGAATTTGCTCAATACCACCTCTGATGCAGTTGTACCTGGGCATACAGTTGCGCTGTGGATCTGTGTACAAAAGGTACATCAAGGGGCCAGGGGTGGATTGCTGCCAACATCACTGCCAGTTCGGTGTACATGAAGTTGCACATAAATGCAATAAAAAACAAGATGGCGGTACCGAACAGGCAGTAAACTGGGAGAACTGGTTCGGGGGCGTGGCAGGCATGGGTCGCTGCCAGTTCCAGCGACCCAGGCCAGTTCGGCCAAACCGAAGTAGCTCTGTGGTTCTGAGCTAAAGATGCAGCTGCTTTCAAGAGCTGTGGAGAGATAAACAGGCCTCCCATGTTTTCCCATGAACTGCCATTTTTACATTGGATTTTAAATCTGTAGTATTCAACATTTAGAACGTGTGGGTCACAATATTTTTAAACGTACCCGTAGTGTTTGGAGGCGAAACCGACTCATTAAAAATCACCAGGACTTTTAATAATAAATTGTGATTAATAGAAAGGCCTGCTGAATTACTGTTATCTCATAAGCATTCTGGATTGTCAGGTAAAATACACAAGAATGCATTTTTAAGGGAGTTGGGGGAAAATACTGCAAAGAGGCATTAACCTGCTTCCATTTTATAAGAGATTGATGAGATGCTGGTGGAGGAATTTTGTTATTGTTTCATTAATCTATTTGAATTTGTTTTTAAAGGATTCTTTTTCTATCTCGTTAAGGTGACACTTATTCAATAGCTTCCTTCATTTGTTGCATACCTTGCGGGGATCAGGCACTGGGACTTCTGGTTGTCTTTATTTTCTCAGAATTTCTCAGAAGATTTTGGGCAAAACTATAAGGATCAAATAAAAGGGATGTGGTGGCTCAGTGGCCAAGACGCTTGTCGATCAGAAAGTTCGGCGGTTCGAATCCCTAGTGTCACGTAACGGAGTGAGCTCCCGTTGCTTGTCTCAGCTTCTGCCAACCTAGCAGTTCGAAAGCATGTAATGCAAGTAGAAAAATACGGACCACGTTTGGTGGTTCGAATCCCTAGTGTCACCTAACGGAGTGAGCTCCCGTTGCTTGTCTCAGCTTCTGCCAACCTAGCAGTTCGAAAGCACGTAAAAATGCAAGTAGAAAAATACGGACCACGTTTGGTGGGAAGGTAACAGTGTTCTGTGCGCCTTTGGCGTTTAGTCATGGCGGCCACATGACCACGGAGACGTCTTTGGATAGCGCTGGCTCTTCGGCTTTGAAACGGAGATGAGCAGCGCCCCCTAGAGTCAGGGAAGACTATCACTTATGGCAGCAGACTCTATTTTAGTCTTTGATAATGGGAATGACTTTGCTACTATAGAAATGGCTTGAAATGTTGTGAAACATAAAGAAAGAGGTTGAATCATTATTATCATTATTATCATTATTATTATCATTATCATCATTATCATCATCATCATTATCATTATCATCATTATCATCATTATTATTATTATCATTTCTTTTATTCATTAAGCATGAAACTCAGTCAAGTGAACATTTAAAGATGCGTCACAAATTTCATTGACTGGTGCTAATGGTTGATATGGGTTGCTGCCAGCACCTTAAGAGCCAAGGTGGCGCAGTGGTTAAATGCAGCACTGCAGGCTACTGCTAGATCAGCAGGTCAGCGGTTCAAATCTCACCGGCTCAGGGTTGACTCAGCCTTCCATCCTTCCGAGGTGGGTAAAATGAGGACCCAGATTGTTGGGGGCAATATGCTGACTCTCTGTAAACCGCTTAGAGAGGCCTGAAAGGCCTATGAAGCGGTATATAAGTCTACTGCTAAGACCTTGGGTATCAACCTGGTTGTTGTTGTTGTTGTTGTTGTTGTTGTTATTATTAATGTTTCTATATTTCATTGCACTGAAAAAAAGTTGGAGGTCACCATTTTTTCTTTCTTTTTGTCCTTTTCTCTTCGTATTTTCTAACTTTCGGTCTTCTGTATTTTTATTTTACAATGAAACTGAACAGTGGTGGGTTTCAAAAATTGTTCGAACCTACTCTGTGGGTGTGGCCTCCTTTGTGGGAGTGGCTTGCCGCCCATGTGACCGGATATGAAGATGCCGACGACGCTTGTCAAAACCACCTTAAATTACCTCACATACAGCACTGGCTTGCATAAGAATATGATCTAAACTTGTTTTTTAAAAGGCATCTTTGGTTTGCGTTAAAACAACATGCAATGTTCTGATTGCACCACAAACGCAGTAGTCATCCTTACCTTTCACAGAGGCACTGAGTTTTATAAATATGAGCATGATAGTGAAGAATAATCATATCCAAGGACCAGTGGTGGGTTTCAAAAAATTTTGGAACCTCTTCTGTAGGTGTGGCCTGCTTTCCGGGTCCACTGGTGGCACCTCTTCTAACCGGTTCGGTAGATTTGACGAACTGGTCCTACCGAATAGATGCGAACTGGTAGGAACCCACCTCTGAAACTGAATGAAAAAATATTAGAAGGGCAAAATGGCAGCAGATCCTGGAGGCTGCCCCATGTTCCCCCCCTCCCCACCGAATGCCCCAAAATACCATGATTTGGAGTATTCTGGGATAAATAAACCACGGCAACGATAAATAGCATTGGACCCACAAATCAGAGAGAGAATGAATGAGGATACAATTGCAAAGGAAACATAGGAAGGAGCGTGGAATCATAGGGCCAGAAGGGAGCTCAGAGGTGAAAGGGACCTTGGAGGTCTTCTAGTCCAACCCCCTGCTCAAGACAGAAGACCTTATACCAATCCAGTCTTTTTTTTGAAAATCCCCAGGGATGGAACACTCACAATTCCAAGACGTAGGATATTCCATTCCATTAATTAATTGTTCTCACTATCCCAAAATTTCTTCCTAATTCTAGATTGGATCTCTGTTTTTAGAATAGAATATAATTCTTTATTGGCCACGTGTGATTGGACACACAAGGAATTTGTCTTCGGGGCATAAGATCTCAGTGTACATAAAAGCTATAAGTGATACATCACGATCATAGTCATCATCAAAATACATTCACCATAAATCATAATATACAACACTTAGTGATCGAATCAACATAAATCGTACTAGGAAACTAAATAAAACAACATAAACCATAAAGATACAAACAATAAAGTTATAGTAATAAATAGGAAAGGAGATAACAAGCTTCTACTCATTGCTTCTTTTCCTTCCCTCTGGTGCTTTGGAGAATACGTCTATCCCCTCTTCTCTATGACAGCTCCTCGAGCACTGGAAGACAGTTATGTCCCTTCTAATCCTTCTCTTAGATAGGCAAGCTTCTCTTCTAGGCTGCGTAAACAGAGGGATAGAATCAAGGTCACGTGAAGTGTTAACACCACTTTATAAGGCCTTGGTAAGGACACACTTGGAATACGGCATTCAGTTTTGGTCGCCACGATATAAAAAAGATGCAGAGACTCTGGAAAGAGTGCAGAGAAGAGCAGCAAAGTGGATTAGGGGACTGGAGGCTAAAACATATGAAGAACGGTTGCAGGAACTGGGCATGTCTAGTTTAATAGAAAGAAGGACTAGGGGAGACATGATAGCAGTCTTCCAATATCTCAGGGGCTGCCACAAAGAAGAGGGAGTCAAGCTATTTTCCAAAGCACTGGAAGGCAGGACAAGAAGCAATGGGTGGGAACTAATCAAGGAGAGAAGCAACTTAGAACTGAGGAGGAATTTCCTGACAGTTAGAACAATCGATCAGTGGAACAACTTGCCTTCAGAAGTTGTAAATGCTCCAACACTGGAAGCGTTTAAGAAGAAGTTGAATAACCATTTGTCTGAAGTGGTGTAGGGTTTCCTGCCTGAGCAGGGGATTGGACTAGAAGACCTCCAAGGTCCATTCCACCTCTGCTATTCTATTCTATTCTATTCTATTCTATTCTATTCTATTCTATTCTATTCTATTCTATTCTATTCTATTCTATTCTATTCTATTCTATTCTATTCTATTCTATTCTATTCCATTCCATTCCATTCCAAGACAAGCCTGGCTCCCTCCATCATGCGATTTTGCCTCCAGACTCTCTTATGACCTTTGTCGCACTTCTCCGCACCCTTCCTATGCTTCTCCTAGGCCAGTGGTTCCCAAACTTGGCAACTTTAAGACTTGTGGACTTCAACTCCCAGAATTCTCCAGCCAGCAGAGCTCTGCTGGCTGGAGAATTCTGGGAGTTGAAGTCCACAAGTCTTAAAGTTGCCAAGTTTGGGAACCACTGACTTAGGCTGAGAGGAAGCAGAGAGTTGTTATTGTGTGCTGAGAGCCTCACAAAAAAAAAAAGGGAAGGGAAAAGTTGAAAGAGGGGAAAAAAAAAGCCCTGTGAAGTGGTGGAATGGTTTATATCCTTTCCTTTTCTCTTTGTCTCTAGTCTCTCTCTCTCCTCTCTCTCTTTTTTTTTACATAGTGTTATTTATACTGAATAGTACGACGGCTAGGTATGCGCGCACACACGGGTTATGCGCAACATTCATGCCGAACAACTGATAATTGCAGAGAGCCGGGCTGCCTCTCTTGTGAAAACAGAAGGAGCATTCTTTCCAAAGCCTGCTGATCGAAACTAAAAAAAAGGAGTGGGTTTTGACCTTGGGAATCTCCCTGAATTAATTTCTCTGTCCTCCTGCTTCCTGCCTGTCACCGATCTGTCTCCGAACGGGGGAGACCCCCGATGTTCCCATGGAAGGCATCAAACTTTCCTGTGTTAGGCTCTTTAGCATCTGTTTCCCAGATGTTTGCGGCTTGCCACCATTGATATCAACCTGGTTACTTCAACCCGGTTATTTCTTGACTCAGTGGAAGGGCAGAGAGAGAGAGAGAGAGAGGGAGGTTGGGCTAATGGGGGGAGGGGGGAGGAATGTGCCCCACGGCCCATGTGGGAGGGGGGGGGATTTTTGGAAAGCGGCCTCTCTCAGGGCATGTAAAACAACAAGAGCAGATAGGATCAAGGCCCTCCAATAATCCACTTCGGTGGGATGTTTCTCTAGGGAAAGTGAGGGAGGAAAACAAAGGGAGTCTTGTTTTGTGGGCGCCGCAAAGACTATAAACGTTTTAAAACGGAGGCGGGATTCAATGTTACGTCCATTCCGATGTCTCTGTGCAGTGGAGTGCAGATAAATCTGGAAAGGAGGCATGATCCGAATTAATTGCTGGGATCCAGTTGGAAATGCTCCTATTTGCCCTGATTTTCATAGCTGTAGAGAGGGATCTTGGAGCCTTAATGCAGTGTTTTTCAACCTTGGCAACTTGAAGATGTCTGGACTTCAACTCCCAGAATTCCCCAGCCAGCGAATGCTGGCTGGGGAATTCTGGGAGTTGAAGTCCAGACATCTTCAAGTTGCCAAGGTTGAAAAACACTGCCTTAATGGACAAGAAGCTAAATATGAGCCAGCAGTGTGCAGCGGCAGCCAAAAAAGCCAATGCAATCCTAAGTTGCATTAACAGAGGGATACAATCAAGATCAAGTGTGGTACTAATACCACTTTATAAAGCCCTAGTAAGACTAGAGCCGAGGTGGCGCAGTGGTTAGCGTGCAGTACTGCAGGCCAATTCAGCTGACTGTTATCTGCAGTTCAGCGGTTCTAATCTCACCGGCTCAAGGTTGACTCAGCCTTCCATCCTTCCGAGGTGGGTGAAATGAGGACCCAGACTGTGAGGGCGATATGCTGACTCTGTAAACCGCTTAGAGAGGGCTGAAAGCCCTATGAAGCGGTATATAAGTCTAACTGCTATTGCTATTGCTATTACTACACCTAGAATACTGCGTCCAGTTTGGTCACCACACTATAAAAAAGATGTTGAGACTCTAGAAAAATGTGCAGAGGAGAGCAACCAGGATGATTAAGGGACTGGAGGCTAAAATATACAATGAACAGTTGCAGGAACTGGGCATGGCTAGTCTAGTGAAGAGAAGGACCAGGGGAGACATGATAGCAGTCTTCCAATATTTGAGCAGCTGCCACAGAGAGGAAGCGGGGGTCAAGCTATTTTCCAAAGCACCTGAAGGCCAGACAAGGAATAAGGGATAGAAGCCAGTGGTGGGTTTCAAAAATTGTTCGAACCTACTCTGTGGGTGTGGCCTCCTTTTTGGGAGTGGCTTGCCACCCATGTGACCGGATATGAAATTATGAATTAGTACTTAGGTCGGTCCAAGTAGCTATTCAGAAACTCTGGCATTGAAGCACGCAAGTCTTAAAGCTGTCAAGTTACAAGATCCTTGCACCCCTAACCCTTTAGGAAAAAAAAAAAACTAGGGGTCTTCAAACCTGACAGCTTTAAGACTTGTGGACTTCAACTCTCAGAATTCCTCCTCCAGTCACGTTGGCTCAGGAACTCTGGCATTGAAGCGTGCAAGTCTTAAAGCTGTCAAGTTACAAGATCCTTGCACCCCTAACCCTTTAGCAGTGGTGGGTTTCAAAAATTTTTGGAACCTCTTCTGTAGGTGTGGCCTGCTTTCCGGGTCCACTGGTGGAACCTCTTCTAACCGGTCCGGTAGATTTGACGAACCGGTTCTACCGAATAGGTGCGAACTGGTAGGAACCCACCTCTAGATAGAATGTGACCAAGGAGATATTCAACCTGGAAATAAGGAGAAGCTTTCTGAAGGGAGAACAATCAACCCATGGAACAGAAGTTGCCTTCAGAAGTTGCCTTCAGAAGTTGCCTTCATCACTTGAGACTTTCAAGAAGTCAGAAATGGTGAAGGGTCTCCTGCTTGAATGGGGGTGGTGGTGGACTAGATCAGTGTTTCTCAACCTTGGCAACTTGAAGATGTCCGGACTTCAACTCCCAGAATTCCCCAGCCAGCGAATGCTGGCTGGGGGATTCTGGGAGTTGAAGTCCAGACATCTTCAAGTTGCCAAGGTTGAGAAACACTGGACTAGATGACCTAGAAGGTCCCTTCCAACTCTTTTAATCTGTTAAATCTGTATAAGTAGTCCTTGGTTAACAACTGGTTAGTTAGAGACCATTTGAAGTTATTACGGACCTACGTTGGGACTACTTATGAGTCAGATCCAAAAATTCCCCTTCAGCGATCATGTGACTTCATTTCGGGTGCTTGGCAACACGGCTGCATTAACGGCCATTTCCAGCATGCCATGTTCATGAGACTGTGTTTTATGACGGTTTGCCAAAACCCAGCAGTTACTTCTTGGCTTAACCATGGTGGGGTTTGCTTGATGATAACCATGGTGGCTACTTTATAACCATGGTGTTCAGTTAACGACTGCCACAAAAATGGTTGTAGTTTTTTTTTTATTTATGGCTATCATATCTTACAATTGTAATGGGCAGATTTCATTATGTTGTAAGTTGAGGACTACCTGTAGGCAGTTTAGGAATCTAGGAGCTGAAAGTTGGAGCTTGAAAGTTGTCTTATATTATTATCTTTAGACTTTCCAGACTAATATTGTTTAATCTAACTGACAAGTTCTCCTCGTCTTAATGAATGTATCTGCAACTTAACTCTTTTCCTGGTTAATTGACCCAAAGTCACCCAGCCAGTTTTCTTGCCTAAGGCAGGACTAGAACTCTCAGTCTCCTGGTGATTGGCCCAAAGTCACCCAGCAGCTTTCATGTCAAAGGCAGGACTAGAACTCCCAGTCTCCTGGTGATTGGCCCAAAGTCACCCAGCCAGCTTTCTTGCCTAAGACAGGACTAGAACTCCCAGCCTCCTGGTGATTGGCCCAGCCAGCTTTCATGTCAAAGGCAGGACTAGAACTCCCAGCCTCCTGGTTATTGGCCCAGCCAGCTTTCATGTCAAAGGCAGGACTAGAACTCCAAGTCTCCTGGTGATTGGCCCAAAGTCACCCAGCTGGCTTTCTTGCCTAAGACAGGACTAGAACTCCCAGTCTCCTGGTGATTGGCCCAAAATCACCCAGCCAGCTTTCTTGCCAAAGGCAGGACTAGAACTCCCAGTCTCCTGGTGATTGGCCCAAAGTCACCCAGTCGGCTTTCATGCTTAAGGTGGGACTACTGTCCCATGTTTCCTGGTTTCTAGCCTGCTACCTTCCATAGACCAAACCAGCTCTGTTACCGCTATCCTTCCTTACTCACTTGTAAATGTTGTGAGGTTCAAGAGGTTACATATTCCTGGTTAAGCAAATATGGGTCTCCCTGGGCTACAGTCCTTTGTACCCCTCTGCAGAATTTAGAATTGAATCTAGAATTGAACTTCTTAGCACTTCAGGATTAACATTTATCGACCAAACTTGATAAGCCTTTTAAAAATAAAATCCTTTTCTTCTCACCAGTTTATCAGGCATTAGCATATTTCTATCCTACCTTTTTTGTTCTGCCAATAGCTGATAGCAATAATTTGCAAATTAAAGGTGGGTTGGAAGTTTAAACTTCTGGCTCATTAGGGGGGCATCACTTAGTTTGCAACGGGAATGCCTGCTGGAAGTCTCATTTCGGGAGATCGTTGGAGATAGGGGTGATGGACACGTATCCGAGCTGAAAGGAAATAGACAGCACCTCCCAGCCTTCCTAGATGGACCAGACAGGAAGCAAAACCAAATAAGGTAATTCTACTTTACTGTAGGGGTTGCGATGGCTCAGCAGTTAAAGAGGCTGAGCTTGATAGCCCAGGTTCGAGACCCAAGCGCCGCACAATGAGGTGAGCTCCCATTCCTTGCTCCAGCTCAAGCCCACCTATCTGTTCGAAAGCATGCAAATGTGAGTAGATCAATAGGTACCACTTTGGTGGGAAGGTAACAGCATTCCAGGCTCCTTTGGTGTATAGCCTGATGGTCACAAGACAATGGAAAACGTCTTTGGACAATGTTGGCTCTCTCGGTCAAGAAACAGAGATGAGCACCGTGTCCTAGAGTCGGACACAACTGGACAGGAGAAATCTTTACCTTTATCTACTTTACTGTAAGGCTACATTAATAGAATCTTGAAAATTGTTCTGACCGAGGCTTCCCGAGAGCATGAAACAAACTCCTTGTCCTGACAAAAAACCCTTTTATTAATTGACTGTGAATTCTGCTCATTCGCATCCAGCAAAGTCTTTCAAGGGAGGATTTACGGCCACAGACCTTATCTAGCTTGGAGAGCTGACAGGCCGATATCTGCAAAACTTGGCAAGGAGTCTCGGAGAGTCACGAACCAATTAAGCGAACTAATTGTCTCCTGCAAACTCCCCTCCCCTTTCGCTCCTCTTTTATTTCCTCTGGGAGGGGCCATTCATCATCCACCTTTGGCCTTACCCCCAAGTCGACCCCTGTTCTTGAGCTGTTCCCTTCGTGTGGGAACTCTGTGCATGAGCATACTGGGAACAGGCTCCAGCTGTTCTTCTGCCTCACTGATGTCTGACTCCGAAGGCAGCTGATAACTGGCATATGGCTTTGTGCCTCCGACACAGAGCCGTCATCAGAGCCTTCCCCAGACTCCGGGACTGGCCCATGTTCCTCCCCAACCTCCTCACTGTCCGACCTGCTTCCAGCTCTGTTGGCTGCTGCCAGGCCACAACACAAATCTGAAAGTACAGTTCTTCCCCCTGTCTCTTTTATAGCCTGATAACTTTGAGAAGGTCCTTCCTGAGCATTGCCTCGCCCATGATACAACTGTGGGCTATGCTGTCTCTTATCTAATCTTCCCCTAGGCAAGATCTCTTCGCCCCATTCTTCCACTGTCTCCTTCACAGTCCTGAGAAAGTAGGGAGAATTCCTTCTGTGCCACTTGCCCCATCCATTTTGTGACTCCGCGGGCTATACTATCCCTTCTCTGGACCATTCCCTTGGCTGCGTCCTCTTTCAGCTCAGGCAATCTGCTTCAGTTACAGCAACCTTCATTTCTCTCAGCCAAAGGATCACATTGGAGATAATGGGAAGTGACAATTCTGTTCCAAACCTCAGTTAGTTTGCAGCGGTCCAACCAACGCCAAGGGGAGGGGAATCCACAGTCTGACCTTGTTTAAGACGCTGTGTCCTGTGCATTTAAGCTAGCTCTCTTTCCAGCAAAAGCAGACGCCTGTCATTTTTGAAAGGGAAAAAAAAAATCCTTCAGTGGTAAATTTGAGCTTGCTGTGCTCCGGTTTCAGACATCTCTGGTTAAAAGGCCCAGCCAGAGAATACACCTATTTTTGCAGGATAGACTTGGGACAGCCCCAGGGGTGTCCAACCTTGGCAACATTTAAGGCCTGTGGACTTCAATTCCCAGAATTCCTCAGCCAACTAAGTTTAGGAACTATGGACTTCAATTCCCAGAATTCCTCAGCCAGCCAAGTTTAAGACCTGTGGACTTCAATTCCCAGAATTGCTCAGCCAACTAAGTTTAGGAACTATGGACTTCAATTCCCAGAATTCCTCAGCCAGCCAAGTTTAAGACCTGTGGATTTCAATTCCCAGAATTCCCCAGCCAACTAAGTTTAGGAACTATGGACTTCACTTCCCAGAATTCCTCAGCCAGCCACGTTTAAGGCCTGTGGACTTCAATTCCCAGAATTCCCCAGCCAATCAAGTTTAAGACCTGTGGACTTCAATTCCCCAACCAAGTAAGTTTAGGAACTATGGACTTCAATTCCCAGAATTCCTCAACCAGCTATGCTGGCTGGGGAATTGTGGGTGTTGAAGTCCACTAGTTTTAAAAGTTGTCAAGTTTGAATATCCCTGCTTTGTGCATTATTCTTATATACCTCCAGGGACAAATTGCTTTGCTGTGTGCTTGGTTTGCCTGCCTTGGCAAAATCAACTTTCTGCCTGCAGGATTCCAGTCTCCAGGCCGAACAAAGTCTTGTATACAGGTAGTCCTTGACTTACGACCACAATTGAGACCAAAATGCTGCTAAGTGAAACATTTGTTAAGTGAGTTTGCCCCATTTTGCGACTTTTTTTTTGCCACAGTGGTTAAGCGAACCATTGTATCTGTCCCGTTAGTCACACGATTGTTGAGTGAATCTGGCTTCCCCATTGACTTTGCTTGTCAGAAGGTCGCAAAAGGGGATCCCATGACCCCAGTGCACAACGGTCGTAAATACGAACCAATTGCCAAGCAGCGGAATTTTGATCATGTGACCATGGGGATGCTGCAATGGTTCTTAAGTGTGAAAAATGGCTATAACTTCAGTCACTTTTTTTCAGCGCCGTTGTAACTTTGAACGGCCACTAAATGAACTGTTGTAAGTCGAGGATTACCTGTACTTCAGAGGCTGTATGGATAATCCTCAACTTATGACCAGAAACCAGCCGTTTCTGGTTTCTAATCACCCAAGTGACTGGAAATAATTTTCTAGCCTTTTTTCACAGTGTTAGTTTAAGCCATTAAGCAAATACTGCGATTGCTAAGCGAGCCCATTCATTTGAATGGGCATTTTGGGCCAGAAACCGGCGAAAAACATTACAATTCGCAGCCACGCGATCGCAGAGTGCCGTAATCCGTCATAAAGCTGACCTGTGGTTATGGGATGACCGCATGACGGTGGCAGCGCGACCATTTACGATGACCTTATGGGCCTTCGAAACTTTAAATGATCGTAAAACAATTTGATCATTAAGCAAGGACTACCTGTAATTTTTTTTTTTAACTGTGATTCGGTTCCACTTGACAAATTAATTGTATTTTATACTGGCCCTGCGCCCAATAAATTCTGGATCCTGTAAATGTCCAGATATGACGTATAAAGGAGATGGGAAAATCGCTGCCTCAAATCTGCCTGTGTGTTTCCATGTCCCGTCTCCCACTCTCCCCCCCCCCTTTTCTTGAAGCGTTTTAATATTTGTTTCGCCTTATAAATCAACCCACCCCTGGCTGGCTTGTGAAAAAAGCAGGATTTATGAGGCCAGGTGTAATAACAACAAAATGATCTTGGCTCCTGGTGACCGGCAGTGTTTTTTTTTTTTTTTTTTTTTTTTTTTGAGAACTTTTTTATTTTTCTTTAAAAAAAAAAACACAAATAAGTCATCATTTGTCAATCATTAAGACATTGAAGTACAATTTTTTTTTTGTTGTGTATACCCCTCCCTCCCTCCACCCCCCCATCCCCCCTCCTCCTTCCCCCCCCCGACTTCCCAGAACCCGTACACGGTATGGATTTTTAACTAACACAGTCTAAAATCTATTGAGAAAAAAGAAATAAAGAAATTAATGACATTCTAGATTGAACTTAGCTTCTTCTTACTGAACTGACTTTTAACAGTTTAAATCATTTCTGATCTTAAGCATAGGCTAACTGGAATTTCTTAGTCCCGTATTTATTTTGTATATAGTCAATCCATTTTTTCCAGTCTCGTTTATATCTCTCATTTGAATAATCTTTGAGATATGCCGATATTTTAGCCATTTCAGCTAAGTTTGTTACTTTCAATGTCCATTCTTGGATTGTAGGCAAATCTTCCTTCTTCCAATATTGCGCCACCAACAATCTTGCTGCAGTTATCAGGTGCAAAATCAAATTGGTCTCTACCACTGTAAAATCAGTACATATACCTAGTAAAAATAACTGAGGAATAAACTTTATCCTTCTTTTAAAAACATTTTGCATGACCCACCATATTTTTATCCAAAATGCCTTAACCTTTTGGCAGGTCCACCATATATGATAATATGTAGCATCGAGAGAACCACACCTCCAACATTTAGGCTGTACATTCGGATACATAGAAGCCAACTTTTTAGGATCTAAATGCCATCTGTAGAACATCTTGTAAAAATTTTCTCTCAGATTTTGAGCTTGTGTAAATTTCACATTTCTTACCCAAATTCTTTCCCATGTATCCAACATTATTGGTTCCTCAATATTTTGAGCCCATTTTATCATACAATCTTTAACTAATTCTGTTTCCGAATCCATCTGTATTAATACATTATATATCCTCTTTATATGCATTAAGCTTTGATCTCTTATTTGTTTAAACAGATTATCCTCAACTTGAATAAAACCAATTTTTTGATCTATTTTCCACCTAGCCTGTAATTGCCCATACTGGAACCATGTTTGAACTACCTTCTCCTCTTTTAATACCTCTAAAGATTTTAATTGTAATACCCCCCTTTCCGAGGTAAGAAGCTGTCTGTAAGTAAATCTGTCCTGTTTTTGTGCTGTATTCATATTTTCAATTGCATGTCTAGGAATTGCCCACATGGGTATCTTGTCATTTAATTTATATTGGTATTTCTTCCAAACCCGCAGTAAAGCATTTCTTAAAATATGACTTTTAAAGTTCTTATCCAATTTTTTGTTGAATAACAGGTAAGCGTGCCAACCAAATACCAGATCGTGTCCCTCAATGTTCAATATTCTATCATTGGTTAAATGAATCCAATCACTAATTACAGATAATGCCACTGCATCATAGTATAGTTTTAAATTAGGTAGTTTCAGTCCTCCTCTCTCACGTACATCTTGCATTATTTTCATCTTTACCCTCGGCTTCTTTCCTGCCCACACAAATTTGTTGATACCCTTCTGCCATTCTAAAAGGTTCGCATCTTTTTTAAGTATAGGTAACATTTGGAAAAGAAATAAAAATTTTGGTAAAATGTTCATTTTCACTGCCGCTATCCTGCCCAGCAAAGATAAGTGCAATTTCTCCCATTTTTTCATCTCTGTCTGTATGCTATGCCAAAGTGGTTCATAATTATGCTTATATAACTTCCCATTTGAAATTAAAATGTTAACTCCAAGATATTTGACTTTTTTAACTACCTCACATCCTAGCATCACTCCTAATTCTTCCTTTTGTTTAATATTCATATTTATAGCTAATGTTTTGGTTTTTCCTAAGTTTATTTTAAAGCCAGACACTTGACCATATTGATTAATCGTATTCATTAAAACCATACTGGATTCCTGCGGTTGTTCCAATATTATGACCAAATCATCCGCAAAAGCGCGGACTCTATATTCTTGCTGCCTAATCTTGATCCCTTTTAAGCCATCCAAGCCCCGTATTTTATTCAACAATACTTCCAAAGTTATAATAAACAATAATGGGGACAAAGGACAACCCTGTCCCCGGCAGTGTTTTTAATGTTTTCCTAATGATGGCATCACCAGAGAGTATTTGGTTTAAAGCTGGGAATCTCTCTTCTAGTTATAAATTTTCCCTCGATGCAGGCAAGGCCGGTTTTTGGGTACATGTGGAAAGAAATAAAAGCTCCGCAGGCAGGTGGAGAAAGATGGATCCAGACCAAAAGGGTTTGGACTGGAGGGAGGGGAAAAAAAAAAAAGAGCCTAAATTCTGAGTAAGCTTTGGCTCCCTTGAAAAATTGACACTTTTTCTCTCTGTATGAGTCAGATAATGGCATTCCAAGCCAGCTTCCCAGCCAGGTTTGGCATCGCTGGCTTAAATTTCTCCTAAGCTCTTGAATAAAATTCTTTAAGGGAGAGTGAGAAGGATCTCTAAAGTTCCCTTGATCCGCCTTTGAAAAACAATCTCTCGCGAGGATGATCTATTCGGTGCGTCGAATAATTTCATCCAGGTTCCCGTTTCCTTTCTCTTGGCACTTTTCTGAGTTAAAGGCAGAACTTTGAAGAGAGCTCTCGCCTGTTTTGCTGAAAACCTCCAAATCATCATCATCATCATCATCAGGGGAAAAAAAAAACCTGTAAAAAAATCAGAACGGTTGGGGAGCTCAAATATAAGGTCATGGATCAAACGTGTGTTTTTGTTGGCTGAGAAGAAAACCACCCCTCCTCCTTTGTAAGCTTATTTTCAAAGCTATTTAAGCCCCTCTTGGAGGGAGATGGACGGTTTAGAAATATGAAATACAACGGGGCCATCGTCAGCATGCATCATTAATTGATTCCTCCCGGAGGCGTGATAAGTACCAAAAATGATGAGTACCAAACAAATTTTCCCCATAAGGAATAATACAATGCAATGTTTGTCAACCATGGTAACTTTAAGATGGGTGGACTTCAACTCCCAGAATTCCCTAGCCAGTGAGTCACAAAGCAGCCGCCATGACAAGTTCTAGTTTGGGAATGGAATGGAATGGAATAGGGAATAGGGAATAGGGAACATTCCCTATAGGGCAGTGTTTCTCAACCTTGGCGACTTGAAGATGTTGGACTTCAACTCCCAGAATTCCCCAGTCAGCGAATGCTGGCTGGGGAATTCTGGGAGTTGAAGTCCAGACATCTTCAAGTGGCCAAGGTTGAGAAACACTGCTATAGGGTACATAATAGAACAGAACAGAACAGAACAATAGAATAGAATAGAATGGGGCTTTGGAGGTCTTCTAGTCCAGCCCCCCACTCAAGCAGGAGAACCTATACAATCTCAGACAAGTGTCCAGTGTCTTCTTAAAAACGAGCATCACTATTTCTGGAGGCAACTTCTGTTCCACTGGTTAATTGTCCTCACTGTTAGGAAATTTCTCTTTCATTCCAGGTTCCTTCTCTCTTTGATTAGTTTCCAACTGTTATTCTCTTTCCTGCCCTCTGGTGCTTTGGAGAATAATTTGACCCCTTCTTCTTTGTGGCAGCCTCTCAAATACTGAAATACTGCTATCCCGTCATCCCTAATTCTTTTCTTTAGCCTAGCCAGACCCAAAACCTGCAGCCGTTCTTCATATGGCTTAGTTTCCAGGCCTTTGGATCGTCTTTGTTGCTCTTCTCTGAACTTTTTCCAAAGTCTCAATAACTCTTTTTTGTTTGGGGGGGGGGTAGTATGATGACCAAAATTGGTTGCAGTATTCCAGGTGCGGTCTTACTAGAGTTTTGTAAAAATTGCATTAATAGCAAAAGCGCTTAAGAGTTATATACTGCTTCACAGTGCTGTACAGCCCTCTCTAAGCATTTTACAGAGTCAGCCTATTGCCCCCAACAATTTGGGCCCTCATTTTACCCACCTCGGAATGATGGAAGGCTGAGTCAACCTTAATATTTCACTTAATTGATCATTGAAGTGATCTATGCCTCTGTTTATACAACCCAGGATTGTGTTAGCTTTTTTGGCTGCAACTGCACATTGGTGGTTTATATTACAAGACAAACGATGAGTACCAGGTCAAAATTTTCATCTCGGATTTTGTTGAGTACCAAATCCGCTGAGTTTCAAAGCAGTTGAATACCAAGGTACAGCTGTATAAAAAAAATAAATGAATGCCGTAGTGCTCAGATTTAATTCTTTGCATCTAGGCTGGCTAAGGAGGGGAGGGGAGTTGATATGAAAACTAAATAACGAACAAACAACTCCTGATATTAGCGCAAATGATGCTACGGGAATCCTAGAACGACAGGTCAAGAAGATATAAGTTACGGGAGAAATAGAAGTTAGGAAGAAGGAGACCTAAAAAGAGGAAATGTTAACGTGGAGAGAATTTGATGACGATGTTTTGTACTATTGCAATTACATTAATATATAGTTATGTTGTTAACATTATTGTGATGAATATAATAACAAATGTGTGGATTATGACTGTTTAATTAATTGTACCCAGATCACACGCTGTTTGATGGAAAATGGAAAGTAATATAAATAAAATAAATAAAACATGGGGGGGGGGGGCGGGAGAAAGAGGTTGTGAGAGCTTCCTCATGGGAAGCTTTCAAGAAGAGACTGGATTGCCACCTGTCAAAAATGGTGTAGTAGGGTCTCCTGCTTGGGCTGGGGTTGGACTAAATGACCTACAAGGTCCCTTCCAACTCTGTTAATCTGTGTGTGTGTGTGTGTGTGTGTGTTTAATAAGAACCGATCAGTGTTTGCCAATGGCTTCCTAATGGGTTAGGATTATAGAGCAAGTAAGAGAGTGGGAACAAACACGATACAGATTGTTCTCGACTTACAAGCACTTGTTTAGTGACCGTTCGAAGTTACAACGGCGCTGAAAAAAGTGAGTTGTGACCGTTTTTCACAGTCATGACCGTTGCAGCATCTTAAACTGTAAAATGAGTGCATATTTGGGCATGCCTTTCATCCAGAGAATGCACGCCAGTCGCAAAAGACAAGCTACCACCCTATTCACCGATGAAATCTAAGAAATGGAGATGTGCCCATTTTTTTACTTAAATGCAAGCCAAACTAATGGATGAAGCAGACCTCCCCATCAGTGAAAAGCTGCATTTTGTCTTTCAGTTCCTGTGGTGGCTGCTTTTCAGGATCCTGTGTTCCTTGTTAGAACACATGGCGTTTTTGGATCCATTTTATGACATCCTAGGTTGGAGAAATAATCAAATTAAATTTTGACAGCTTGCTCTTTTCCTAAGCAGAACACGATAACCTTATCTTCAGCCTTAACATTTTCGTTTTATTTATTTCCCTTTATGATGCCACTGATAACCAAGCCAGTATGACATATGGAGCTTCTCACAAAAATAGCAGTGTCTATATTGGTGTTGTCTTCCTTTGTCCTGGATTTTAGGCTATGCAAGAGTAAGAAGCTGACTTTGACCTGATTTTACTAGTGACTAGCGCAATAAAATACAGGAAAATAATTCATTTACGATTATTGCTACTGATACATTACACTCAGGGGTGAGCTTCAAAAATTGCAGTAACAGGTTCACTGCCCCATTGTGGATGTGGGTGTGGTCATGGTGGGTGTGGCTAGTCTGCCTCCTGCACCACAGGGGGTGTTTTTCACCCTCCCCAGGCTCCGGAGGCTTTCCTTGAGCCTCTGGAACGGCAAAAACTGCTTCCCCAGGGCTCCGGAGGCTGGAAACAGGCCCGTTCCCAGACTTCCGGAACTTCCTCTGGAGGCAGGAAACAGGCCCATTTCTGGACTTCCGGAACCTCCAGTAGGCCTGTTTCCCCCCCTCCCCGAGCCTCTGCACAGGCCCTGCACTTACCTGGCTGCGTGGAGACTCCTGGGAGGGATGTGGTGGGCGTGGCCAGCCAGGGGTGGCATTTAGGGGTTCGCCAAACTAGGCAAAATCTTAGCCAGAGGATCACCTGAACCCTTGCGAGCCCCCAGTGGCCCACCCCTCATTACACTTATACGCCACACAATTCTCAGTGACTATGGGCAGCTCCAGTGATGGGATTCAAATAATTTAAGAACCGGTTCTCTGCCCTAATGACCAGCTTGGTAGATCATTGGGTGGGTAGGTGTGGCTCGGGGGTGGTGGTCATGTGACTGGGTGGGCATGGCCAACTCAACCTCACTCAGGTCGATGGGCGCTTCGCCTCAGCTGTTGCAATGTAATAAGGTTTAACCGGAGAGGCAGTTTCTGTAAGCAGGGCACTAAAGATTAGGCTAGAAACAACACCAGAATGTTTCCTTCCTGCCTTCCTTGCAGGATTAGGCCAGTAAAGTGGAAAAAAACCAAAATGAGATTTCTTCCAACAACTGGTTCTCCAAACTGCTTAGAAAGTTAACCAACCGGTTCTCCCGTATAGGTGCGAACTGGCTGAATCCCACCACTGGGCAGCTCGCAACAATCAAACAAATACTGCAACAAAATAGTGCAATAAAATACAGGATTATGCAGCTATCCCTCAATTTACAACCAGAACTGAGCCCAAAATTTCGGTTGCTAAGTGAGACATTTGTTAATGAGTTTTGTCCCCTCTTAAAACCTTTCCTGCCACAGCTGTTAAATGAATCACTGCACTTGAGTTAATAACACGGTTGTTAGGTGAATCTGATTTTTCCATCGACTTTGCTTGTCAGAAGGTCACAAAAGGTGAACACGTGACCCCCGGGAAACTGCAATTTGACACGAGTCAATTGCCAATCATCCGAATTTTGATCATGTGACCATTGGGATGCTGCAATGGTTGTAAGTGTGAAAAACGGTCACGTCACTTTTTTCAGCGTTGTAATTTCAAATGGCCACTAAACCGAGACAGAACTGTCTTCGGAACGGAAGAAACTTCTTGGGTGAGAAGCGAAAACGTCTTCAAGGAAATACAAAGGAAGTCCAGTTAGTTGCCTTTTGAAAAAGCACCTATGGTGCAGGAAAAAATAAAAGTTAGAAAAAGTGACATGGAGGATGTAAATAACTGTATGGCTGAGAAGGGAGATGAAACGTACAATAGCAATAGCAATAGCAGTTAGACTTATATACCGCTTCATAGGGCTTTCAGCCCTCTCTAAGCGGTTTACAGAGTCAGCATATCGCCCCCACAGTCTGGGTCCTCATTTCACCCACCTCGGAAGGATGGAAGGCTGAGTCAACCTTGAGCCGGTGAGATTAGAACCGCTGAACTGCAGATAACAGTCAGCTGAAGTGGCCTGCAGTACTGCACCCTTACCACTGCGCCACCTCGGCTCAATGTTGCCTTTGCCTTATTTGTGAGTTCTAACCCCCATCATTCCCCACCATGAGCCACACTAAAGATCTTGTGATGGGGCCTCATCAAAACATAGGCAGGAGAAGTGGGTTAAAAATGGCTACATTCCCTCAATTTTAATGACTCCCTCCCCTACTTCTAAAGCAGCGTTTCTTAGAAGCACAGCTGGCTGGGGGATTCTGGGAGTTGAAGTCCACAGGTCTTAACAAATGGCCAAGGCTGAGAAACGCAGTTTTAAATGAAGTCCTCATTGATTCTCCTTCCAGGATGATTTCAAAGCCGTAGGAATGAAAGCATAGTGAGAGCATAGTTGGTTTGAATGCTTTATTTGGGGGGAAATGGGGCATTTAGCGAACAATTAAGAAGCAATTGAGGGATAGGGCATAAACCAGGTGGAATCCAATGAATTCAGGCCTCCAACAAGCATAATGATTCCGCCCCTCTGGAAGTTACATTATGTTGATCAATCTCCAAGAAATGTCTTTCGTTATTTTTGTCTACGGAAACCTACTCAAGCCACGCATAGTGTTACGGTTTCATGGAAGTTGGCTTACGGTGGGCCTTTGTTTCAGTAGAAATTAAAATGGAATGTAGTAGTAAGTGGCCTTACACTAACCTTAAGTTACAAAGATCAGTAGCATCTCCCCATTTGTGACCTCCTTTGTTTGCGATGGCTCAGTGGCTAAGACGCTGAACTTGTTGGCAGTTTGGCAGTTTGAATCCCTAGCACCACATAATGGAGTGAGCTCCCGTTACTTGTCCCAACTTCTGCCAACCTAGCAGTTTGAAAGCACGTAAAAAATGCAAGTAGAAAAATAGGAACCACCTTTGGTGGGAAGGTAACAGCATTCCGTGTACCTTCGGTGTTTAGTCATGCCCGCCACATGACCAAGGAGACGTCTTTGGACAGCGCTGGCTCTTCGGCTTTGAAACGGAGATGAGCACCGCCCCCTAGAGTCGGGGAACAACTAGCACATATGTGTGAGAGGAAACCTTTACCTTACCTTTGTTTGCTATTCAGGCAGGGATATAAAATCAGATTTTTTTTTCTTTTTCATTGTAGCCACTCTGATCTTGTTTACCCAGAATTCTTCAGGCTGCCCCATCACCCAAAGCATTCTGGGAAAGAGAGAGGGAGGGAGGGAGAGAGAGAGAGAGAGAGAAGGCTGTTTGGGATCTGTGGCTATGTTACATTTTACACATCAGAATAGAATAGAATAGAATCTTTATTGATAATAGAATAGGATAGGATAGGATAGAAAATGGAATAGAATAGAATAGAATTCTTTATTGGCCAAGTGTGATTGGACACACAAGGAATTTGTCTTTGGTGCATAGGCTCTCAGTGTGCATAAAAAAGACAAGATACATTCGTCAAGAATCATAGGGTACAATGCTTAATGATAGTCATAGGGTACAAATAAGTAATCAGGAAACATTGTATGTCAATAAGGAGTAGAAGGGGAAGGAATAAAAATAGCAATAGTAATAGCAATAGCAGTTAGACTTATATACCGCTTCATAGGGCTTTCAGTCCTCTCTAAGCGGTTTACAGAGTCAGCATATCGCCCCCACAGTCTGGGTCCTCATTTCACCCACCTCGGAAGGATGGAAGGCTGAGTCAACCTTGAGCCGGTGAGATTCGAACCGCTGAACTGCAGATAACAGTCAGCTGTAGTGGCCTTCAGTCCTGCACCCTAACCACTGCGCCACCTCGGCTCTTCAAAAAGGAAGGGGAAAAAGTGGAAAGAAAAAGAAAACATTAAAATAAAAGAAGCGAGCTTTAAAAAAAATAGGATGGTGGGGAGAGGAAGGCTGGAAGGAGAAGAAGAAGGAAAAAGGGGGGGAAAATGAAGACTTGTGAATAATGAAAGAAATGCTAATTAAACTAATGAATAATGAAACAAATGAGGATTCTTAATAACGAAAACAAACAGAATAACATAACAAAGCAGAAAAAAAAATCTTGCATGACCTTAATATCTTGTGGAGTGGTGCCTATTGACATAGAGACCAATCTTCTTGCAACTTTTTTTAAAGCTGTGGATAGAAAGGGCAGCTTTCTAAATTTAACTTTTAACTTTTTTAACAGAATCTCTTAATTTAATGGGCGCCTGGTTTTTAAACAGTCACTTTGGTGGGCTGCTCACCCTAAGAGTCTGTTTTAGCAAACATGGTAAGAGCTCTCTGCTTTGGGCTGAAAAGAGGGGGCCATCTTGGGCCTAAGACAGCATTTCTCAACCCTGGCAACTTTTAAGGTAAGTGGACTTCAGCTCCCAGAATTCCCCAGCCAGCCCATGGCTGGCTGGGGAATTCTGGGAGCTGAAGTCCACTTACCTTAAAAGTTGCTAAGGTTGAGAAACGTCGGCCTGAAGCTCAAGTGAAGGCTGAACTTCTGGATTTCATTTCTCATGTGGACAATGCTAAGGACACCGAACAACAGCCATTGTCCTAATTCTCTGCGGCTAATTGAAAACAGAAGGGGAACCAAAGGGAACTCAATAAAATGTTAAAACTGGAAGGGACCACCTAAAACAGGGACCCCCAACCTTTCTCGCACCAAGGACCGGTTTCGTGGAAAACCATTTTTCCGTCGACAGGCCGGGAAAACGGTTTCACGCGCACCCTAGATCCCGTGGTACCAGGGACCAGTTTTGTGGGAAATAATTTTTCCACAGATGGGGGACAGAATGGTTTTGTGCACAACCGTAGATCCCGTGTATGTGCAGATGAAACTTTACTTGCTCGCTTGTGTGGCCCGGTTCCTAGCAAACCACGGACCGGTGCTGATCCTTGGCCCGGAGGAGGGAGGGTTTGGGGACCCCTGGCCTAAAAGAACAAAATAATAATGGTAATAAAACCGCTCGGGGAGTTTAGAATTCAAACGGACCAGCGTCTGTCGCACAACCCCTATCCCCCGGACTTAACTACAGTTAGTAAGAAAGATTTTAAAAAGTCTGGATAGTAGACGTGGTGGACCTATCGACGGTAGAATAGGAGAACCGGAGAAAACAATCGACTACTTCAGCTTCAACTGCAATAATACACCGGCAAACAATAGATACAAACTCAAAGTAAACCGCTCCAAACTCGATTGCAGAAAATACGACTTCAGCAACAGAGTGGTCAACGCCTGGAATGCACTACTTGACTCTGTTGTTACATCCTCAAACCCCCAAAACTTTACTCTTAAACTGTCTAGCGTGGACGCTCTGTAGGAGTGTGTATAAGCGCACCAGCATGCCTATCGTCCCTGTCCTACTGTCCCCATTTATTCGTACCCATTTCCTGTGTTCATGTCCATGTTTATACTTATGCCTGTTATCTCGTACATGTTTGACAAACTTAACTAAATACCATATTTTTCAGAGTATAAGACGCACCTTTTTGCCAAAAAAAAGGGGGTGAAAATCTGGGTTGCCTCTTATACACTAAATACAGCATTTTTGGCCTCCCAAAACCCCGCCGCCTTCACAAAAATGGGTGTGCAGAGGATCTGGGAGGCATGCAAAGTGCCTCTTATATACTAAATACAGCATTTTTGGCCTCCCAAAACCCCGCCTCCTTCACAAAAATGGGTGTGCAGAAGATCTGGGAGGCATGCAAAGTGCTCCTGGGGGCGGGGAAGGCAAAAATGAGTGGAAAACAGGCCACTTTTTGCTCGTTTTTGTCCCCCCTCAGCCCCCAGGAGCACTAAAGGCTGTGCATGCCCTGGTTTTTTTTTTTGGCAAAAAACAGGCCTGTTTTCGCAAAAAAAAATGGGTTGTTTTTTGCTCATTTTTGCCCCCGCCGGCCCCAGGAGCACTTTGCAGGACTCTCAAATCAACAAAATTCACAAAAAAGGAGGCGTGCAGAAGGTTTGGGAGGCCTGCAGAGTGCAAAAACTTTTTTTTTTTAAATTTACCTTTTCAAAATCTTAGTGCGTCTTATAATCCGGTGCGTTTTATACTCTGAAAAAATACAGTAAATACAAAGAACTGCAGATAGAAGCAGAACGGTGGTCCGAACATCTGGCTGCTGATTGCTTGGTGGACCGTAATCCCAATCAGCCTGCTCTGAGCCATTTGACCAGATTTCCATGAATTGGTCACTTTCATTCAAATGTAATTTCTCCACCTATCGTTGGAATGTTTTAGAGATGGGCGTCTTTATTGATTGCGAGCTGCCTACTGTCGCCTTTGACTGAGCGGCATATAAGTCAAACAAACAGATAAATAAACAAATAAACAAATAGCCAACCGACCCTGGACAAAATAGGAGAGGAGGAAAAAAAACCTCCAGGTTTTCCTAATTTGGGGCAGAGGATTCTGGTCGCCTCGCTGTGCAAAGCAGGACTTTGAGGTCTGTGCACAGACCCCTGGGAGGGGTCCGCCGAGACCTCGCCAAAAGTAATTCCTTCCTTGCAATGGCACCAACGGAGCAAATAATTGGCAAGTTGTAACATTTCGTGCTCATTAAGCCCTCCGTAAACAGGGCTTTAAAACAGAACAGTCTTTTCTTCTCTCCTTTTGCCAGCAACTACAAAAATTGAGCAGGGCGGTCAGAGGATCTGGGGAAAGCAAAGGGAACAGAGAGAGAGAGTTTAAAAGACACAAACACACACACACACACACAAGCTGAAGAAAGCTCCCAACTGGTGGGAAGACTCCGGACTCCTTTCTCAGGCCTGGTTTGTCCATTAACAGAGGTTGTTTACCTTGGGAAGAGTCTCCAAGTCTCAGAGGGATTGTCGTCGGTGTGTGCCTTCCCTATACAAATCTTGCCCGTTCGGATTTATTGCGAGATGACTTTTGCAGGGGAAGGGGATCTC